>NC_051410.1:20501666-20501737 GCF_015228065.2 Penaeus monodon
TATATTTTTAAATTTAAAATATTTTAATTTTTAAAAAATTTATATTGGGGGATAAAAAGTTTTGTTTAAAA
>NC_051410.1:20501850-20501933 GCF_015228065.2 Penaeus monodon
ATTCACCCCCGCTTGCCAAGCGCTTGGGTCTTCCCGTTCCTTTGGGATCCATCGCTGCGTGAGGGGGGGTTGCCCCCTGGCTC
>NC_051410.1:20502052-20502133 GCF_015228065.2 Penaeus monodon
CCATTCCTTTTTTAAAATTTTTTTATATATATTTATTTAATAAAATATTATTTTAAAATTTGCTATATCATTACCCTTATA
>NC_051410.1:20506176-20507094 GCF_015228065.2 Penaeus monodon
TACGTTTGACCAACAAGCCCACACTTTGCTTATAAATTTCTCTGGCGACCAAACAGCCCAAAACCCGGCGGCAAACTTTTTTCCATTTTCCTCGCCTGCTTGTTTCCGCTTTCGTGGATTCTTTGAGAAATCCGCGGAAGCATCTGTTGGAGACTAAGTACATGCGTCGGATTTCATTTACGTATTTAAGGGTCTCATCTAAATTGCTGAAATAAAGCCAGACCGGGTTATATTGCCCTTAAGTAAACTAATGTTAGGTACCACTGAATTATTTAGTGGTCGTGTTATCTTTTCAAGCCTTGTTCATGCTGGTTGAGTCAAATTACGTTAAGATCCTCTAGCAAATACGTTACAGAAGAAACGTTTAGCATGACCTTTCGGATAAACTACCATTTTCAAAGAATGTTCAAAAACTGACATCCATGATCATTCATAATACAATGACATTCTTCTTACCTCGAAACCCATGTATAAAAGTAAATAATGATGCATCGCGAGTACACGTATACTCGGTAATAATATTTCATAACCGTGAACTAGGCCTTTATCACCGCCTGTAGGCCAGTTCATCTATAAGCATAAGCCGACGAAGACACCTAACTGACAGAGAATTAATATCACCGTAACACACCTTATTAATCATATTACACTTGAATAATTGGTATATCACCTGGACATAAACCATTATACATTATCGAGATCAAGCGAAAGATTTATCACTTATGTAACAATGAGCCAAAGACTGTACCTATTCATCTAAATCACAGAAAAACAGGAATGCCAGCACTTGGAAAGCCGTTCCTAAAGTCTCTGAGTTTCTCTGAGAACGAACGAGGCTTTGTAATAATACGTGGGACGTTAATCCCAGTGGCTGGCACCAATGTAATAATAAGGGGGACGTATGATCCCACAAGGTGC
>NC_051410.1:20509053-20509144 GCF_015228065.2 Penaeus monodon
GTGGAGAAAAATCAGTATTACACGGGAGTACAATATATCCACTTGCTTCCAGGTTATATAAAGCCCCTTTAAATCCTCATTTGGGGGAACC
>NC_051410.1:20509208-20509279 GCF_015228065.2 Penaeus monodon
TTATACTGACGCGTTTTCAGGTGATTTTGGGGACTTCGCCCCCTTAAACCTCCTTTTGGGGGGGCTGCCAG
>NC_051410.1:20514772-20514920 GCF_015228065.2 Penaeus monodon
CCCCCTAACAATACTTTTTTATATATAATATTTGGTCACTAAATAGGTATGTGCCTTATACTGACTTGTTTCCCCTTACAATATATTCATTTTCTATGAATAAGATGGATCACTCTTTTTTTCTTTGGCGATAGTAATAGGGAGAAAC
>NC_051410.1:20515291-20515469 GCF_015228065.2 Penaeus monodon
TAATATGACGAGGTTTAATATTCTGAATCAGGGAAGTATGAATACTCGATAACTATCATTGACCATTGATTTTAATACACAGAACAAGATTCTTTATTTTAGCGTTTTTGCGGCAACACTAATTCACTAGTAAATGTGAGGCTTTCGTCGAGAACGAGAAGGTTCAGCTGCTGTTTAG
>NC_051410.1:20515498-20515917 GCF_015228065.2 Penaeus monodon
CCGTCTGTAAGTACACGAGGCGCTTTCACAGCTAAAGTCTTAGATTTTTGCCTTTCTCCTCTCATTAAAAACCGATTTAGTATACTTTACGTCCTGTCTTTGGGGCAAAGTCAAGGTTTATTTAGGCTTTGTATTTAGGTGCAAATTGTAATAGTCTTCGTGGTAGTTTGTGATTTCTTTTCGGAACCGCCGTGGTTTCGAAAACTACAAAGCTTCGTCACTTTTCCGATTAATGCAGCCTATAGCCGTAAATTCGGTTTTAAACATTATTTGTCATTAGCGTTTCTCCCTTATAAAGACAAGATTATTGGGATGTACGAAAACAACGATAATTCTGTCTCTTTCTCTCTTTCATTCAGGAGAACAAAAAAGAAAAATGTCCGAAGCATTTTGGATTGGTAAAGTGTCCGTATAACTGT
>NC_051410.1:20515943-20516346 GCF_015228065.2 Penaeus monodon
AAGAGAGATGTAACGCACAAAGTATGCTATGTTGCTCTCACAAGTAAATTATAATAAATGTGCAAACTGATATTAGGGTTACGATTAAGACTTTCGTAAACTTTTAATAAAGAAATGTCACAGACCTGCCTGCCCGCATAGACCTGGCCGCGTTCGCTCGCTCAAATCATTCATTCTTGAGCCATGGGCGTGGGCGTTCGAGTGGGCGGCTTGCGAGGATGGGGCGCCGGGACGCAATCCAAAAGATCAATCGCCTCACTCAATTGAAGCAGAAGGCTGCAGCGCTTTGAAGATTCTGGGAAAACTCGCGCTTAGCCTCGCAACGGCCAGGAGGACGCGGGAGAGAAAAATCCTGAAAGATGCAGCGTTTAATTGGTTTACAGCTATAGTGTTGATCCACGTG
>NC_051410.1:20516602-20517128 GCF_015228065.2 Penaeus monodon
CAGTGTGATTTTTTTATATAGTAATGCGTAGTAACATATATGTGAATATGACAAGAGTCTTATTGTCTGAACCAATCTTCGGGCAGAAGCTTTCTGGCCGTTGGATTTCTTCATGAGCTCGGGATGTACATTTTTAACCTGTGGAGAGAGTTGGGTTTTGGACAATAGAGAGTTAGTTCTCAAATCCAGCTGATCTAAATAAAAAAAATATTTAAGTTTGCTGATGCTTTCAGATCTGAAGTGCTGTATGGTAAAGAGGCGACATGTTAAATTGTCGAAAAACAAAAAACACGAATTCGAGAGATCTGCATTACTGTCGGGGAATTTAAAAAATATATTGAAGTATTTTGACCTTTTTTTTTTTATCTTCCATTATATTTTCACTGGACACAACTGATATTTGTATTCTCGAGCGGAATATGTTAGGAAATACTTCCGTGAAAATAAGGGTATTTCAGCACTTAGGTGGATTTAATGCGAGAAAGATCCGAAAATCCGAAATGGTTGGAAATGCCTCTAGAAAATT
>NC_051410.1:20518300-20518407 GCF_015228065.2 Penaeus monodon
CCACAGTTTTGTCAAGTATATATATTTCTTATCTGTTGGTTTTTACGTGCTGGACGTCCCTTCTATTGTTTTGTCACTCCGCGCAAATCTAATCAATTTCCTACGTC
>NC_051410.1:20518654-20518879 GCF_015228065.2 Penaeus monodon
GCGTGCCCCCCAACATCTTTTTTTTAAAATAAAATTTGGCCCCTAAATAGGTATGTGCCATATAATGAATTGTTTCCCCTTACAATTTTTTCATTTTCTATGAATAAATGGATCACCTCTTTTTTTTTGGCGATAGTAATAGGAGAAACTTTTTTATATTTAAAAATTTTCAGATGGGGAATGTAAATGAATTACATATATAAGTATTAGGTCTGCTTTAATGTC
>NC_051410.1:20519162-20519386 GCF_015228065.2 Penaeus monodon
ATAATATCAAAAACCCAGTATCTTAAAATGTTACTGTCTTAAAAATTTAAAACGATAATTTGACGGGGTTTAAATTTTTTGAACCCAAGAAGTATAATCCGGATAATATCATTGCCCTTTTTGTTTTTTAATACACAAGCAAATTTTTATATTGGGTTTTTTTGCGGCAAACTAATTCACTAGAAATTTGGAGGCTTTCTCGAAACGAGAAGGTTCAGCTGCTG
>NC_051410.1:20519423-20519820 GCF_015228065.2 Penaeus monodon
CGTCTGTAATCACGGGGGCGCTTTCACACCCAAAGCTTAGTTTTTTGCCTTTCTCCTCCTTAAAAAACCGATTTAGTATTTTTTAGCCTGTCTTTGGGGCAAATCAAGGTTTATTTAGTTTTTGTATTTAGGTGCAAATTTAAAGTCTTGGGGTAGTTTGATTTTTTTTTTGGGAACCGCCGGGTTTTCAAAAACTACAAACTTCGTCATTTTCCGTTTAATGCAGCCTATCCGTAATTCTATCTTTTTTAAACTTATTTGTCATTAGCGTTTCTCCCTTTTAAAGACAGTTTTTGGGATGTGAAAACACGATAATTCTGCTTTTTCTCTTTTTCATTCAGGAACAAAAAAAAATTTCCCGAAGCATTTTGGATTGGTAAAGTGTCCGTATAACTGT
>NC_051410.1:20519845-20520234 GCF_015228065.2 Penaeus monodon
AAGAGAGATGAAAGCACAAAGTATCTAGTTCTTCACAAGTAAATTTAATAAAAGTGCAAAATGATTTGGTTACGTTAAACTTTCGTAAAACTTTTGATAAAGAAAAGTCCAGACCTGCCCCCCATAGACCGGCCGCTTTTCGTCGCTCAACATTTATTCTTAGGGCCACGGGCGTGGGGGTTCGAGTGGGCGGCTTGCGAGGTGGGGCGCCGGGACGAATCCAAAAAATCAATCGCCCCACTCAATTTTAACAGAAGGCTGCACGCTTTGAAATTTTGGGAAAAAACCCCGCTTACCGCAACGGCCAGGGGACGCGGGAGAGAAAAATCCTGAAAAATCGCGTTTAATTGTTTACAGCTTAGTGTTGACCGTGCCCACAACACCAAAAA
>NC_051410.1:20520604-20521097 GCF_015228065.2 Penaeus monodon
CTGTTCAGTGTGATTTTTTATATAGTTGCGTGTAACATTTGTAATATGACAAAGTCTTTTTTGTCGAACCAATTTCGGGCAGAAGCTTTTTGGCCCTTGGGTTTCTTCGAGCTCGGATGTACATTTTTTAACCTGTGGAGAGAGTTGGGTTTTGGACAAAGAGAGTTAGTTCTCAATTTCCCGCTGATCTAGATAAAAAAAATTTAAGTTTGCTGATTTCTTCCGATCTAAGTTCTGTTGGTAAGGGGGCGGGGGATGTTAATTGTCAAAAACAAAACACGAGAACTTATTACTGTCGGGGAATTTAAAAATATATATATTGAAGGGATTTTGACCTTTTTTTTTTTCTTCCATTATATTTTTTCCCGGCACAACTGATATTGTATTCTCGACGATATTGGAAAACTTCCGTGAAATAAAGGGTATTTCGCACTTAGGTGGATTTAGCGAGAAAGATCCGAAATCCGAATGGTGGAAATGCTCTAGAAAATTT
>NC_051410.1:20522304-20522447 GCF_015228065.2 Penaeus monodon
CATCTAGTATGCTCGTGCACCCACGGACTGAATAGGATATGATTTTTTTTTTTGTATTTTTCTACGGTATACTATTGCAATCCGAGCCTGAATGGGATATGGAAAAATCCATTTTTTCTCTATTCTCTATATGAGACATAGAA
>NC_051410.1:20522495-20522794 GCF_015228065.2 Penaeus monodon
GTCAACAAACACCAGCGGATCGTACCTTAATGCGTAACCGAACATTTGATCAAAGCGGCCGCCCATCCCACTGAGTAAGAGGCTTTACAGCACACGCACACACCACTGACCAGGGATGCACTGTTTATCAAAATCACGTGGCACAGCGAGCACAGCGAGAAAAGCGAAGGAAGTGTGGGAAGGCATACGTCAGCGGCCTGACATCTGCAGTCGCCTGGTGAATTCTCTCCCATCGCGCCTGCAATATGTAATAGATACTCGTACAGAAGGTGGGAAATTCTTCTGTGAAAAAGTAACTT
>NC_051410.1:20522836-20523274 GCF_015228065.2 Penaeus monodon
AGAGCAGTTTTCTATATGATTGTGAGAGAAATCTTTTGGCTTTGGAATACCAGAAAAAAAGAAAATATATATGTAAGAGTAAAACATCTAAAGAGACAGGCTTTAACTGTGGCAACTGTAACGAACATGAACTATGAACACAGCGGACAGACTAACTGTATTGAATAACGAAATATTACTTTTTGAGGATAAAATTAGAGAACATATTAATGTCCACTGCACTATGCTGTTATCATATAAGATGTTTCTTCATCCAATAGTGTGTAGGGGTAGTCATGTGGACTGGGATGGTCGCTTTGATCAAATATCTTATTTCTTAATTTAAACGGATGGTTTCAAGCAGAATGCATATTGGATAACAACAGTTTTTAACCAGTTTGTCGCGAAGGTTCTTTAATTTCCGCTTGAATTTAGAAAAGGTTGTGTAGAAGCGAATGG
>NC_051410.1:20523814-20523919 GCF_015228065.2 Penaeus monodon
CCCCCCATAATATATAATAAAAAAATAATAATTTTTTAAAATTTAAAAATAATATATAATAATATATATTGGGTACATACAACACACCACCCACACAACCCATAT
>NC_051410.1:20524091-20524325 GCF_015228065.2 Penaeus monodon
TATTTTTAAGGAAATAAAGGGGGAAAATATGTTTAAGGTATTTATATATATAATAATTTTAAATAAAAAAATTAAAAAATTAAGGGGGTGGGGGGTGTGTTGGGGGGGTGTGTGCGGGGGCGGGCGGGGCGTGTGCGGTGCGGGCGTGGCGTGTGCGTGTGCGGGGGGGGAGGAAAATAATAAAAATTTAAAAATAATAATTTTTAAAAAATACAAATTTTAAACAAAAAAAAA
>NC_051410.1:20525203-20526474 GCF_015228065.2 Penaeus monodon
TAAAATAATTTATATATTTATATCCACATACACCATATATATAATATGTATGAATATTGTTTATATATACATGTTTATAATGTATAATTAATTTTAAATTTTTATAATTATAATTATATAAAATAATTATATTAAAATTTTATATATTATAATTTTATATTAAAATTTATTATATATATATATATTTTATTATTATTTTATTTATATTAATTATGTGTTGTGTGTGTGTGTGTGTGTGTGTAAATTTTATGTATGTTTTTTTATATTTGTATTTTAAAATTTTAATTTTTAATTATATATATATTATATTTTTTTCAAAATAAATAATTAAAAATATTAATATATTAAAATATTTTTTAAAAATTCTATATATATATTATATATATTTGGTTGTGGTGTGTGTAAATTTTTATGTTATGTTATTTGTTTTTTTTAAATTTATTTAAAATAAATATATATTAATTTAATATTATAATATTTATATTTTATATATTATTATATATAAAATTTTATTATTTTTTCTTTTAATTTTTTTAATATTATATTTTAAATAATATCAACTACATACTAAAATTTCCACACACACACAACACCCGAAAATGCGAAAAAGGGAAAATTTTGTGTTTTTTTGTACTTTCTTCGTTTCACTTGCTTATATTTTTTTTTTATATTAATATTATTTTAATTAATTTTATTTATTAAAATTTTAATTTTATATATTAGATAATAACACTGATTACTTAACTTCAATGATATGATAATTTTTTATTATTAAAATTTTTTATATCTCATTATCTTTATCAGTGTACAAATTTTGCACTTGTCGATCTGATTTTAAACCGGATGAGAGTTAACTTAAGCTCATAAATAAAGGTACAGTCTCGCATACTAATTTTACTCAGGGGTTCCCCACCCCCCCCAACCGCCCAGAACGGAGAGAAAAGGGGAATTGATATTAAGCCTCCCAACCCCCACCCTTCCTTTCAAATGACAATTAGCATTTGATGAATAGCTTCAAATTTTCTCAATTCCTGCAAACTGTCAAAAGGGTCACCTGATGCCACATTACTTTCACCTTTCCAACGTGCTGAAATAAGGTTAAAGATGCCGTGTCGAGAACCTCCGCGGTCGATGTTTGGTTAAAACACTGGGACAATAGAAAGCTTTTTTCTGATCCGTATAAAATCATCGCTAATCTCAATACGTAACTTATTTTACGACCCAAAACATTTATAAATATGTATAACAACCTTTTCACTCCATTTTACTGG
>NC_051410.1:20526505-20526637 GCF_015228065.2 Penaeus monodon
GAGAGAGAGCCCTATTTCAGAACCTTTACACTGATATTTAATCTTATCATCTTGTCTATGCCATCGCTGTATATATATAAAGAAGTGACACAGCTTAGTTACAGAGCGGTGGCTTTGCAATCACAAGGACAT
>NC_051410.1:20531269-20531747 GCF_015228065.2 Penaeus monodon
CAGTGACAAATTTTGCACTTGTCTATCTGATTTTAAACCGGATGAGAGGAAACTTAAGCTGATAAATAAAGGTACAGTCTCGCATACTAATTTTACCCAGGGGTTCCCCACCCCCCCAATCCGCCCTGAACGGAGAGAAATGGGGATTTGATATTAAGCCTCCCAACCCCCACCCTTCCTTTCAAATGACAATTAGCATTTGATGAATAGCTTCAAATTTTCTCAATTCCTGCAAACTGTCAAAAGGGTCCACTGATGCCACATTACTTTTCATTCCCCTTTCCAACGTGCTGAAATAAGGTTAAGATGCCGTGTCGAGAACCTCCGCGGTCGATGTTTGGTTAAGAACACTGGGCAATAGAAAGCTTTTTTCTGATCCGTATAAAATCATCGCTATCTCAATACGTAACTTATTTTACGACCCAAAACATTTGTATAGAAATATGTATAACACAACTTTTCAACTCCGTTTTACTGG
>NC_051410.1:20531789-20531932 GCF_015228065.2 Penaeus monodon
CCCTATTTCATAACCTTTACACTGATGATTTCAATCTATCATCTTGGTCTATATGCCCATCGCTGTATATATATAAAGAAGTGACCACAGCTTAGTTTACGATCGTGCTTTGGCAATCACAAGGACATTCTCCTCTCTCTTTG
>NC_051410.1:20551439-20551676 GCF_015228065.2 Penaeus monodon
TTCTTTAGTAGTGAAAGGCTGCGCACGCATCAGCCATCTCTTAAGGCCGATTCTCTCCAGGATGCATTCCTCAGCGAAGCGAGGGCGATGCAAGCCTCCTAACTGGTTTAGAGGTTCCAGGGTCTGGACTCGAGTCACGCAGTCAATGTCTGCCTCTTTTACGCACGGAATTAAAGGACGTGGCAGAACTGTGTAGGCTGCTTTTGACTAGATGAGACGTTCGCCTAGGCTCCAGCC
>NC_051410.1:20552110-20552188 GCF_015228065.2 Penaeus monodon
GCTAGGAATCCGTTGCTCGTTTATGGGCAAGAAATGGTTGGGGGCTTTGGCGGCGCAAAAGGTCCTGCCAGCGGTGTA
>NC_051410.1:20559540-20559859 GCF_015228065.2 Penaeus monodon
GTCCTATATAAATCCAAACCCCCACTATGCCCACGCCACCTGCACGCAGTCAGAAGCCACACTTCACCTCAGTAGTAGAATAGGTTTTACTTGAAAAAAGCTTTGAATTTGTAGGACATAATTTGTAACATCCTTCCTAATGTGCCAACGTTTTAAAAGGATGCAAACTTTTACATTCCTGATAATTAGCATTGGTATTTTGAAAAAGTTAAACGTTGTGTTAACAGAGAAATAGCGAAAAGAACTCTATGTGTGAACCAGTCACTTATTAGCACTGGAAGAGATATGTCTGTGGATTGTCTGCAAGTGTCGTGGGCTC
>NC_051410.1:20560293-20560456 GCF_015228065.2 Penaeus monodon
GGATGGAACAAGTGATGCATTTACCCTAAAACACCGCAGCCAGAGGTCGACTACCGCATCTCTCGGGTAGCGCAGCTCAGCGTGGATGACGAGGCAGCGAGCCGACTTGTCCCTTGCTGCGTCCGGACACTTAAGCGCTGCGAGTTGAGACTGCTGCTCTGTG
>NC_051410.1:20560736-20561262 GCF_015228065.2 Penaeus monodon
TTGCTGTTTTTATCTTCCCGTGACGTCCCTGCTGACCTCGCAGCTGCCCTCCTTTAGACACAGGTGAACTTTTCACGGCCTTTGTTCATACGCGTCCGATAAAATAGACGCTTAGAAATACATGTTTATATAATGATGACTGATATGTACCATTACACAAATGTACATATTAATATACATCAGTCGTGATTATACTAGTCTCATCCTCTCGAATTCATGTGATCCTGTGAGTTTTTAGGTCGCTCGCACTTTTCCAACAATCTAATTAACAGGTTAACGAGACGCTTATTTACCACACAGCATTTCAAATCTGGAAGTATCATCAGGCGGGTAGCATAAGCAAACGAAAATATTTCAGCCGGATTTCAGAAATATCCTCCATTGTCCAATATCCAACTCTCACCACAGCTTCAAACTGTACATCCCGAACTCATGAAGAATTCCAACGGACAGAAACATTGTAGCTTCTGCCCGAAGATTGGTTCAGACAATAAGACTCTTGTCATATTCTCATATGCAAGCTACT
>NC_051410.1:20561422-20561701 GCF_015228065.2 Penaeus monodon
AAAGGGGGGAAATTTTTTATAATAATTATTTGTTTTTATATTTATTAATATTTATTAACCCAATAACCTAAATTAAATTTGTTAAATTAAAAGGGGGGAAGTTAATTTTTTAGAAAATGTTGTGGGGGTTTTTGTGTTTTTTTTGGGTTGTGTGGGGGTTTTGAAAGGTGTTTTGTTGGGTTTGGTTTTTTGTGTTTGTTGTTTTTTGTGGTGTTGTTTTTTTTTTGGGTGTGTTTAAAGTTATTTTGTTAATGTGTCCTGTGGTTTTTGGTGTTGTTT
>NC_051410.1:20561745-20561892 GCF_015228065.2 Penaeus monodon
ATATACTACAAAAGCAAAAAATTTTTCCCTTTAAAAAATTCATTGCAATTTCCCAATTAAAATTCAAATGAAACCCCGAAATATGATTTTTGGGGGTTCTGGGGTTGTTAGACAATAAATTTTATATTTAATAATATAAATTACTAT
>NC_051410.1:20561921-20562319 GCF_015228065.2 Penaeus monodon
TTTTATTTATATATTATAATTTTATATATAATATATATATATATATTATATTATTGAATATAAATATAATATAAAAATTATTATTTTATATTTTAAATTTAATATATATTATATATATATATTTTATATATATATATATAAAATTTATATATAAAATTAAATTTATATATAATATAATATTATTTTATATATATATATTAATATATATATATAATAATAAAATATATATATTATTGTTTTTTGGGTTTTTGTTTTTTTTTTTTTTAAATTATGTTTATAATATTTTTTGGGTTTTTTTTTTGTGGTGTTGGGGTTTGGGTTTTTTGGGGTGTTGTGTTTGTGTTTTGGTTGTGGTATTTTAATTATTTTTTTATTTTTTTTTTTTTGGGGTGGTTGTT
>NC_051410.1:20562421-20563043 GCF_015228065.2 Penaeus monodon
AAATATATTTTAATATATTTGAGGTATTATTATTTTTTTATTTTTTTTTCCTTTAAAAAATATAAATATTTTATATATATATATATATAAAAAAAAAAAAAAAAACAAAAAAAATAAAAAAAAAGAAGAAGAAAAAGAAGAAAAAAAATAAATAGAAGATAGATATATACAATAATATAATATATATATATATAAAATTTTTATATATATATATAATTTATAATATTTATTTATATAATATATAATATATATTAAAAAAAAAAAGAAAAAAAAAAAAGAAAAAAGAAAAAAAAAAAAAAAATTTTATATTATTATATTATATATTATATATATTATATAATATATATATTAAAAAATAATTAATATATATATATATAGATATAAATACAAAAATATATAAATTATATATAAAAATTTAATAAAAAAATATATAAAATAATATATATAATATATATAATATATTATATATAAATATTATATATATTTATAAAATTAATATTATTAAATAATATTTTAAAATATATTTTAAAATTATTTAACTCCCACACCCCTCATTTTCCCTAACTTTTTCCTTTCTCTCCCCTCCTTATATATTATATATATATATTATATTAATTAAGAG
>NC_051410.1:20563227-20563331 GCF_015228065.2 Penaeus monodon
AAAAAAAGAAAGAGAAAAGAGAGAGGGGAAAAGAGAGAGAGAGAGAGAAGAGGGGGAGAGGGGAGAGAGAGGGGAGAGAGAAGAGGGGGAAAGGGGTTTTAATT
>NC_051410.1:20563426-20563723 GCF_015228065.2 Penaeus monodon
AAATATAAAAATTTTAAAAAAAAAAACAAAAAAAAAAAAAAAACAAAAAAAAAAAAAATATATATATATATATTAAATAATATAATATATATAAAATATATATAATAATATATAATAATAATAAAATTTAATAATAATTAATAATAATAATAGATATATAATATATAAAATATTATTATTATAAATTATATTTAATTTTTTTTATTAATATATATATATATAAATTATATTATATTATTATTATTATTAATATTAATTACATTATAAATTTTTAAATATATACAAATTTTAAAAATA
>NC_051410.1:20563852-20564209 GCF_015228065.2 Penaeus monodon
TAATTATTTTTTTTTGTTATTAATATTTATTATTATTATTTTTATATTATTTATTATTATATATTTTATATAAAATAAATAGAAGAAGAGAAGAAAAGTAAGAAGAAAAAGAAGAAGAAAAAAAAAAAATAAAAAAAAACATTAATTATATATATATATAATATATATATATATATTTTTTAAAAAAAAATTTAATATATATATATATATATATATTATATATAAATTATTCTTTTTTTTTTTTTTTAAAATAAAATTAAAAAAACACCAACCAAAAACCCCCAACAACAAAAAACACCACCAAAATATATTTTAATATATATAATATTTATTTTATATAAATAATAATATATATTT
>NC_051410.1:20564262-20564375 GCF_015228065.2 Penaeus monodon
TTTTAATATATAATTTAATATATATATATATATATAATAATTTTTATATAAAAATATTTATGTATATAATTCATTTATATATTATATATATAAAATTATAATAAAATATAAAA
>NC_051410.1:20564551-20564945 GCF_015228065.2 Penaeus monodon
GTTTTTTTAAATATTTTGTTATTTATATTTTATGTAAAATAATTTATATAATAATTTATATATAAATATTCTATCTTTATCTATCATTATCTTCTATCTTCTTCTCTATCTATCTATCTATCTTTTTTATTTTAAAATGATAGATGGATAGTAATGTGTAGATAGAAGTGTTGTTATATTTAATTATTTTTGATTTATAATTTCGATTATTTAATATTTTTCTTTTTTTATTTACGTTTATTTAATTTTAATATTAATATAAATAAATATAATTATTATTATTATTTTTTATATATTATTATTATATCTATATCATCATTATTATATATTATATATATTATATAAATAATAAAGATAAATTAATAATAATAATAATAATAATAGTAAATAAATG
>NC_051410.1:20565006-20565172 GCF_015228065.2 Penaeus monodon
ATTTTTATATTTTTTTATTATATTATTTTATTTTATCTTTATTTTATTATTTATTATTATATATATATTATATATAATTTTATATAATAAATTTTATATATATATATTATTAGGGTTTTTTTTTGTTTTGGGGGGGTGGGTGTGGGGTTTTTTATTATTTGTATTT
>NC_051410.1:20565317-20565396 GCF_015228065.2 Penaeus monodon
TATTATAATATTTTATAATATATAAAATATTATAAAATATATATATATAAATTAAAATTTAAAATTTTAAAATTTTTAA
>NC_051410.1:20565465-20565720 GCF_015228065.2 Penaeus monodon
TTTTATATTTTTATAATAAAAATATAATTTTAAATTTTAATTTTATATATATTTTTTAAAATAAATTGTTTTTGATTTTTAATTATTTGGGTAAATGTATTTTCCTAATCTTCATATTTATATTATTATTTTTTTATATATATTATACTTAGAGAAAAGAATAAAAAAGTTTTTCTCATCTATTATAATTGTATTATCATTTTAATTATTAAATTATTTTTTTTATAATTATTTATTAATTTTTTAATTTTATTT
>NC_051410.1:20565866-20565944 GCF_015228065.2 Penaeus monodon
AAATTTTAATAAATATATAATCTTTTTAAAATTTAAATTTATAATTAAAATAATATTATTTTATTCTAAACACCCCCT
>NC_051410.1:20566032-20566163 GCF_015228065.2 Penaeus monodon
AATTTAAAATTAAATATATTAAATATATGAAAAATTAAATAATTATATTAATTTATATATAATTATTATTAAAATATTTAAATTTTAATTCTTTTAACCCTAAATATAATACTCTTCTCTTTTCCTTTTCC
>NC_051410.1:20567521-20568042 GCF_015228065.2 Penaeus monodon
AGAATATGACAAAGTCTTTTTCTGAACCAATCTTCGGGCAGAAGCTAAAAATTTTCTGTCCTTTGGGAAATTTTCTTATGAGTTCGGATGTACAGTTAAAGCTGTGGGAGGATTTGGATAGGAAAAGGGGGAAATTTTTCGAAAACCGGCTGAAATATTTTGGGTTTTGCTTATGCTACCCGTGGGATATTTCCGTTTTAAAAATGCTGTGTGGTAAATAAGCGTCTCTTTAACCGTTAATTAGATTTTGGGAAAAGTGCGGGGCGCCTAAAAACTCACAGGATCACATGAATTCGAGGGGATGAACTAGTATAATCACGATGATGTATTTAATTGTACATTTGTAATGGTACATATCAGTCATCATTATATAAACATTTTTTTCAAAGCGTCATTTTTGGGCGCGTATAAAACAAAGGCCGTAAAAAGTTCACCTGTGTCTAAAGGGGGGAAAGCTGCGAGGTCAGCAGGGACTCACGGGAAATAAAAACAGCAAAAAACCCCCCACAGAGCATTTAAAC
>NC_051410.1:20568291-20568478 GCF_015228065.2 Penaeus monodon
CACAGAGCAGCAGTCTCAACTCGCAGCGTTTAAGTTCCCGGACGCAGAAGGGGACAATCGGCCGCTGCCTCGTCATCCACGCTGGCTGCGCTACCCGAGAGATGGGGTAGCGACCTCTGGCTGGGGTGTTTAAGGGTAAATCCCCAACTTGTTCCATCCTAAAATTTGCATCTAAAGTCCACCAAAA
>NC_051410.1:20571463-20571902 GCF_015228065.2 Penaeus monodon
CCATTCGCTTCTACACAACCTTTTCTAAATTCAAGCGGAAATTAAAGAACCTTCGCGACAAACTGGTTAAAAACTGTTGTTATCCAATATGCATTCTGCTTGAAACCATCCAGTTTAAATTAAGAAATAAGATATTTGATCAAAGCGACCATTCCAGTCCACATGACTACCCCTACACACTATTGGATGAAGAAACACCTTATATGATAACAGCATAGTGCAGTGGACATTAATATGTTCTCTAATTTTATCCTCAAAAAGTAATATTTCGTTATTCAATACAGTTAGTCTGTCCGCTGTGTTCATAGTTCATGTTCGTTATAGTTGTCACAGTTAAAGCCTGTGTCTTTAGATGTTTTACTCTTACATATATATTTTCTCTTTTTCTGGTATTCCAAAGCCAAAAGATTTCTCTCACAATCATATAGAAAAGTGCTCT
>NC_051410.1:20571938-20572234 GCF_015228065.2 Penaeus monodon
GTTACTTTTTCACAGAAGAATTTCCCACCTTCTGTACGAGTATCTATTACATATTGCAGGCGCGATGGGAGAGAATTCACCAGGCGACTGCAGATGTCAGGCCGCTGACGTATGCCTTCCCACACTTCCTCCGCTTTTCTCGCTGTGCTCGCTGTGCCACATGATTTTGATAAACAGTGCATCCCTGGTCAGTGGTGTGTGTGTGCTGTAAAGCCTCTTACTCAGTGGGATGGGGCGGCCGCTTTGATCAAATGTTCGGTTACGTATTAAGGTACGATCCGCTGGTATTTGTTGAC
>NC_051410.1:20572282-20572432 GCF_015228065.2 Penaeus monodon
ATTCTATGTCTCATATAGAGAATAGAGAAAAAATGGATTTTTCCATATCCCATTCAGGCTCGGATTGCAATAGTATACCGTAGAAAAATACAAAAAAAAATCATATCCTATTCAGTCCGTGGGTGCACGAGCATACTAGATGGAGAGACT
>NC_051410.1:20573682-20573931 GCF_015228065.2 Penaeus monodon
ATCTATCTATTTTCTCAAATTTTTCTAGAGGCTTTCCAAACCATTTCGGATTTTCGGATCTTTCTCGCTAAACCCACCTAAGTGCTGAAAATCCCCTTTATTTTCAGGGAATTTTTCCCTAACATTTCTGCTCGGGGAATAAAAATACACTTGTCCATAAAAATTATAAGGGAAAATAAAAAAAAAAAAAGGTCAAAATCTTCAAAAATTTTTTTTAAAAATTCCCCGACAGTAATGCAGTCTCTCGAA
>NC_051410.1:20573954-20574220 GCF_015228065.2 Penaeus monodon
CGGGGAAAATTTTAACATGTCGCCTCTTTACCTACAGCCTTAGATCTAAAACACAGCAAACTTAAATATTTTTTTTATTTGATCGCTGGATTTGAAACTAAAATCCTAGGGCCAAAACCCAACTTCCCACGGTTAAAAAAAGTACTCCCGAGTCTGAAGAAATCCAAGGCCAGAGAGCTTCTGCCCCAAGATTGGTTTTAGACAAAAAAGACTTTGTCATATTCACATATATTTACTCGATTTCTATATAAAAAAACCCTGTACAG
>NC_051410.1:20574566-20575397 GCF_015228065.2 Penaeus monodon
GTTGTGCACGGGATCAACCTATAGCTGTAAAACCATTAAACGCTGCTCTTTCAGGATTTTTCTCTCCCGCGTCCTCCGGCCTTGCGAGGCTTAGCGCGAGTTTTTTCCCCAAAACTTCAAAGGGGCGCAGCCTTTTGCTTCAAATTGGGAGGCGATTTATCTTTTTTGGGTTGCGTCCCCGGGGCCCCATCCTCGCAAGCCGCCCACTCGAACGCCCCCGCCCCCGGGTCAAGAAAGAATGATTTTAGCGAGCGAAAGCGGGAGGTCTATGGGGCAGCAGGGCTGTGACATTTCTTATTAAAAAATTTACGAAAATCTTAATCGTAACCCCAATATCTTTTTCCCCATTTATTTAATTTACTTGTGAGAGCAAAATGCATACTTTGTGGTTACATTTTCTTTTAAAATTTAAAGAAAAAAAATAAATAAAACAGTTATCGGGCACTTTCCAAACCAAAATGCTTCGGACTTTTTTTTTTTGTTCTCCTATGAAGAGAGAAAGAGACAGAATTATCGGTTTTTTTTGTACATCCCATAATCTTGTTTTTAAAAGGGGAGAAACGCTAAGACAAAAATGTTTAAAACCCAATTTTACGGCTATAGGCTGCATTAATCGGAAAAGTGCGAAGTTTTGTTTTTCGAAACCAGGGGGTTTCCCAAAAAAATCACAAAAATACCCAAGACTATTACAATTTGCACCTAAAACAAAGCCTAAAAAACCCTTTACTTTGCCCCAAAGACAGGACGTAAAATATACTAAAACGGTTTTTAATGAGAGGAAAAGGCAAAAATCTAAGACTTTAGCGTGAAACGCCTCGTGTACTACAAAGG
>NC_051410.1:20575425-20575651 GCF_015228065.2 Penaeus monodon
CTAAACAGCAGTGAACCTTCTCGTTCTCGACGAAAGCCTCACATTTACTATGAAATTTGTGTTGCCGCAAAAACGCTAAAATAAAGAAATTTTTTCTTTATTAAAAAACAATGGTCAATGTAGTTTTCGAGTATTTATACTTTCCCTGATTAGAAAATTAAAACCTCGTCATATTTCGTTAATTCTTAAGACAGTAACATTTTATAGCATAGGGGTGGTTAAAGTA
>NC_051410.1:20575886-20576107 GCF_015228065.2 Penaeus monodon
TACAAAATCGACTACATTTATATATGTACATTCTTTATCATTCCTCCATCAAAATATTTTTTTTCTAATATATAAAATTTTTTCCCCCTATTACTATCCCCAAAAAAAAAAAAGATGATCCATTTTTATAGAAATATATATTGAAAAGGGGAAAAAAAGTCAGTATAAGGCACATCCTATTTAGTGCCCAAAATATTATTATAAAAAATATTGTTGGGGGG
>NC_051410.1:20576346-20576480 GCF_015228065.2 Penaeus monodon
TGTGGGGGTTGACGTAAGCGAGATTAGATTAGATTTGCGCGGAACGGACATAACCATAGACGTGACTCCCCCCGTAAAAAACCCAAACAATAAGAAAAATTCTCCTTTAAATAATTCTGGGGCCCGCCCTGGAA
>NC_051410.1:20578253-20578331 GCF_015228065.2 Penaeus monodon
AAAGTTAAACCCAGCCTAAAAAGGGAGGACACGGATAGCCTGAAAAACAGAAAAAAACAGATAAAGACCCCCAAACAA
>NC_051410.1:20581476-20581546 GCF_015228065.2 Penaeus monodon
CTGGCAGCCCCCCCAAAAGGAGGTTTAAGGGGGCGAAGTCCCAAAATCACCTGAAAACGCGTCAGTATAA
>NC_051410.1:20581610-20581730 GCF_015228065.2 Penaeus monodon
GGTTCCCCCAATGAGGATTTAAAGGGGCTTTATATAACCTGGAAGCAAGTGGATATATTGTACTCCCGTGTATACTGATTTTCTCCACCCCCCCCAATTTCCTGATATGTATCATCCTCC
>NC_051410.1:20582911-20583046 GCF_015228065.2 Penaeus monodon
GGGGTGTAAAATTTGTATAGGCAAGTATTCGCATATCAATTTTCCCTGATATTCTTTGAAAAAAGATTCCAAAGCCTAGGGCTGTAAAACTTCTTCCCCAAAGGTAGGAAATAGTGTTTTTAAGCCTTTTTGTGA
>NC_051410.1:20583749-20584624 GCF_015228065.2 Penaeus monodon
TAATATTCTTTTGTGGGCCCCTTTGGGATCATATCCCCCTTATTATTACTTGGGCCACCACTGGGATTAACGTCCCCGTATTATTACAAAGCTCTTCGTTTTCTCAGAGAAACTCAGGACTTTAGGAACGGCTTCCAAGTGTGGCTTTCCCTTTTTTTTTCTGTGTTTAGTAATAGGACAGTCTTTGGCTCTTGTTACATAAGGATAATTTTTTTCGTTTGTCTGTAATGTATAATGGTTTATGTCCAGGGATAACCAATTATTAAAGTGTAAATATTAATAAGGTGTGTTACGGTTATTTTCTCTGTCAGTTAGGTGTTTTCGTCGGTTTTATGTTTAAATAACTGGCCTGACAGGCGGTAAAATACAGGCCTATTTCACGGTTATAAAATATTATTAGAGTATACTGATCGCGATGCATCATTATTTACTTTTTATACAGGGTTTCGAGGTAAGAGAATGTCTTTGTATTTGAAGATCATGGATGTCAGTTTTGAACATTTTTGAAATGGTATTTACCGAAAGGTCGCAAAACTTTTTCTTCTGAAAGTATTTGCTAGGGGATTTTAACGTAATTTAAATCAACCCAGCATAAAAAGGCTTGAAAAGATAACAACCCTAAAAAATTCAGTGGTACCTAACATTAATTTATTAAGGGAAATAAAACCCGGTCGGTTTATTTCGCAATTTAGATGAGCCCCTTTAAATCGAAATAAAAACCAAACGCATTCTTAGCTCCAACGAGCTTCCGCGGTTTCTCAAAAAACCAGAGAGGGAAACAAGCGGCGAGGAAAATGGAAAAAAGTTTCCCGGGGTTTTGGGCTGTTTGGTTCGCCGAAAATTTATAAGCAATTGGGCTTTTTGGTAAAAACGTA
>NC_051410.1:20585157-20585346 GCF_015228065.2 Penaeus monodon
CCCCTTTTATATGTCTTTTTATTTAACCCCTATTTTATCTATCTATTAAAAACTATCTACCTATAAAGGTGGTGTTTTTGTTTTGTGTATGTGTGTTGTTTATATTAATGTAAAAACTCTATCTATCTACTATTATATATAAATATTCATAATATAATTTACATGTAACTTGTATATTATTTATAAATA
>NC_051410.1:20587925-20588119 GCF_015228065.2 Penaeus monodon
CCCAACCCCTATAATATATTATTTATAAAATATATAATATAATATATATTACATAGGGAAAAAATTTTTATTAAATATATTATATATTTTTACATATTATTTTATTTTATATATATAAAATAAATATTATAATAATTTTAAAATAACAAAAATATATACGTACAACACCCCACACAAATATATATAAAGTTTTA
>NC_051410.1:20588169-20588251 GCF_015228065.2 Penaeus monodon
AAAAGGTGGGGTGGTGGGTGTGGGTGTGTGGGTGGTGGTGTGGGTGGTGGGTGTGGTGTGTGAATTAAAGGTGCTTATAAGA
>NC_051410.1:20588812-20588883 GCF_015228065.2 Penaeus monodon
CTATGCTGTACAACATTCTGTCCCCAAAGGTAGAGAAAATCTGAGAATAGTGTTTCAAGCCATGTTTGTGA
>NC_051410.1:20589644-20590662 GCF_015228065.2 Penaeus monodon
CCCCACTAATATTACATTTGTCGGGCACTTTGTGGCGATCATAAGTCCACCCCCTTATTATTAACCATTGGTTTGCCAGCCACTGGGATTTAACGTCCCACGTTTTATTATATTACAAAGCTTCGTTCGTTCTCAGAAGAAAACTCAGGACTTTAGGAACGGCTTTCACAAGTGATGGCATTCTGTTTTTTCTGTGATTTAGATGGAATAGGACAGTCTTTGGCTCATTGTTACATAAGGGATAATCGTTCGCTGATACTGCTAATGTATAATGGTTTATGTCCAGGGATATACCAATTAGTTCAGGTGTAATATGATTAATAAGGTATTGGCTTCGTGTTACCGGTGTATTAATCATCTGGTCAGGTTAGGTGTCTTCGTCGGCTTGTATGCTTAAGATGAACTGGCCTGACAGGCGGTGCAAGATACAGGCCTAGTCCACGGTTATGAAATATTATAAGAGTATACGTGATCGCGATGCAATCATTATTTACTATTATACAGGGGTTTCGATGGTCAAGAAGAATGTCATGGTATATGAATGATCATGGATGTCAGTTTTGAACATTTTGGCAAATGGTTAGTTTATCCGGCTAAGGTTCAGCTAAACGTTTCTTCTGTAGTATTTGCTAGAGGATTTAACGTAATTTGATCATCAACAGCATGAACAAGCTTGAAAAGGGGGGGGGATAACACGGACCCAAAACTAAAATAATTCAGGTCGCGTACCTAAACATTAATTTATTTAAAGGGCAATATACCCGGTCTGGCTTTATTTCCGCAATTTAGATTGAGACCCTGAAATTTCGAAATGAAACGAACCGAACGCAATGTACTTAGGTCATCCCAACAGATTGCTTCCGCGCGCTTCTCAAAAGAATCACGAGGAGCGGAAACAAGCAGGCGAGGAAAATGGAAAAAAAAAGTTTAGCCGAAGGGTACGCCGGGTTAGGCACCTGTTTTGGTTCGCCAGAGAAATTTATAAGCAAAGTGTGGGCCTTGTGGTCAAAAACGTATG
>NC_051410.1:20591623-20591704 GCF_015228065.2 Penaeus monodon
TCTGTGTAGGGAATGCAACCCCTTATGGTAGGACAGAGTACCCTGAGGTGTAGTCAACTGCCCACTGCTTGTATGTACTTG
>NC_051410.1:20596013-20597905 GCF_015228065.2 Penaeus monodon
TTAAATTTAAAAGGGTATAATTTAAGAAACAAGAACATGATATGCTATTAGAATTTATTTAATGACCAAGGAATTTCATTGCTCTCTATTAATTTGCACAAATCGCAGTACTGCGAACCATTAAAAATTAGAAGAATATACAGAAAAAAAGGAAGAAGACACCACCTATACTAACCTAAAAACCAATATCCTAAAACACAAAGGTATAACTAGACTGGTTCGTTCTCCATCTTCCGTCTCTCATTCCATTCTTGGCGGCGTGACATTAGGAGGAATTTAAGACAAGGGGATCTTCCTTGACCTAAAGAGAAATAAAATCATTCTATTTTAAATCATTGACATCACGGAAATTCAAGAATTTAGTAAATGTCTTTTGATAAAGGATAATATTCGTTTGTTAATAATTTTACATTCACATCCCCACCTAGTTCCCTGTAATCGACCCTCCACCCTTTTTTCTTCTTCTAATTCACCGTGGGCTTTGAGGGATAGGGGAACAGGGCAGGTAGTTGTCGACAAGTGGTTGCTCTCCGTCGTCTTCGTCTCCGACGAAGCTTGCGGAATCCTCAAGATGGGCGGAACAGGCAGTATGAATAAGCACGATACGGCTTTGTACCTACTGGACCTAGGGTTTTGTCAGAATTTTCTTTATGGGTTTCAATACGTATGATGATTATGTCATCATGAAGAAGTGATACGATTATTTGATTGCCATTTACAAACATTTCTTTTATTACAAAGAAACTATGGATTTCTCCAATTTCCCTTGATGAGTTTGTACTAACCCTGGTTCTCGGAACAAGGTTATGAGTCTTGGAAGAAACAGTCAAGTGCGATTCGTTACAGGTGGCGCTTCGTCAAGAAAGCCTGAAATAATGTAGAAGGTTTTTTTTTTTTTTGTTGTTGTCAGCCCGGCGTGAGGTTTTGGAGGAGGAACAATGTTTCCAGGTGTTCTTCGTCGAATGGAGTCAGACCGATTTTAGACATCGTAGAAATATAGGCAGATTATAAAGTTCTGAGCACGAGCCTGTGTCGCGTGTATAATCGATCTTACATCAAAGGAAGAAGGAGTGGGTTAACAGTTTCTTTGTGTTGTTACTATGAAGCAAATGAGACCATTACATTTCGGACATATTGCCTAGGCTTGCAATCCTGTTGTTATGTACAAACTGAATTTCGGTATGGTAGCGAGACCCGTCGATGATTGGTGTGAGATTGGGGTTGTCGATCAGACCAGCCATAGAGCATAATGCCCAAACACAGCCAGACCGTCGTTCGTACTGAATCGCGTGCCAGGAACCGTACCAGTCTTGAAGTGCACCAGATGAAAGCTCTGCAGGCGTATCTCGGACGGAAATGTAAACAGGTCATAACAGTGTGAAGTATTAGTAGCATAACCTCAGTCAGTACATTGAAAAATTCGAACTCCTAAATCTCTTTAAGCCTTTTTTAACTTACGGATCATATGGTGGGTGGACCCCTGCGTATGTGACGCTGCCCGGTGGAAATGAAACGAGCAAAGTGCTATTTTCCGCCAACTCTCGCCGAGGACGAGGGATAGCTCCGCGACGTCTGTGAGTGCCCGCAACCCTCGTTGGCTGAAGATGAAGAATAAACAGACTTTATAATTAAACTGCCAGGAGTGAGAACGTTTAATATCAAGAGAACGTGAGTTTTTCATTAGGATAACGCATGTTCGATACAAAATGCCGGTATTCGACGTTTTTTAGCTATGATCTGTATAAAAACAATTATGGTTGCATTTGTGAATTCCTCGAAATTTGCTTTAGCATTTCTTAGGTACTTTGAAGTTATATGGTATCATTGTTTTAGATACATAAATCTTCCAAAAAAGAATATGCTTCGTATTACACTTGGTACTGTCAGATCAG
>NC_051410.1:20598089-20599843 GCF_015228065.2 Penaeus monodon
TGTCCATGTTTTCAAATCTGAGATCAATGGGATGGTGTGTATTTGTCCAGCACCAGGCGTCGAGGAACTCTGGCAGTGGCTTTCGAGGTCCATTCAGGGCCGATCGGGGATCTGATGTTCTGCCAGACACAGTAATTGGGAAACAGCGTCGCCCAATTTCGGGAAATGTTAGCGGGACAAAATACAACATATAAGGAGGCGAAAAGCACCTTCTCTTAAATTTCACCTTGATGAAGAATTTTCTTCTGTGTCGGGGTTATGAATTCTACGTTATAAACATATAACTCAGGAAAGTGCAGGTCAACAACCAATTGCGTAGCAGATACAAAGTTCTTATATCCACTGTGGGGAATTTAACTTTTTATCTGCACGGAAAAACATTAATTGCCATGAGTGCGTTTACCTCCTTCGCCCTCGTAACCCCATGAAGAGTTGCCGAAGGTGTGGTGGGGGGGCAGCTAGGGCAGCTTGTAGTGGGAGCTTCGGTGGGAAGCGGGTAAGTTGTAATAAAGCTTGAAGTTAAACAGCAACCAGTCAAGTACAGTATCAAAATTATGCGATTAATTGTGTGAAAGCTCCTGACTAACACGCCTCAAGCTAAAGAGTAGCTCGGTGATCATTTTCAAAACGCATTTAGGGGATTTCACGATATACATTTTTTTTATAATGCATCTTGAAGGGAAAATATGAATAATAAAAGTAACACTATACCCCTAGTATTACGTCAACACTTAAAAAAAAAAATGTACGACGCAAATCTTTATTAAGCGCTAGTCATGTTATGAGCCAAACCGAAACGCAGAACACGAATGATAAAAAAGTCAAGGTGATTCTTCGAAAACGCAGGCTTTGATTCGACATCGACAATTTTTGTGGCAGTTCGCTGTTATAAGATCCATGAGGGATTTTAAAGAAGGGAAAATAGAAACAAAAAGAAAAGGAAAACAAAGCAGAGAGCATAGAGGTTATATTCACGCAAAAAAGCCTTTGATAATACAATGCGTATATTACCATCATATTCAGAACACCACCAAGACATGAGGAGCGCCCTAAATATTAGTCTCATCATTTTTAAAAATGTAGTGTTTTTTAAGGCAATACAACAAAAAAGAGAGTTAACGAGGAAAAATACCAGTAAAAAGTTTATAAAGAAGTTATTGTTTTTACATGATTCTTATACCCTTTTGCCTTGATTGATACTCTCACCATTTTTCTATTGTGTCTCCCTGTCATTTCCAGATTTTCTCGACTCGCATTCTTTCCTTCCCCTTTGCTCTCCGCACGTCGTCTGTCAATGCGGCGGTTACAGTGAGGGATTTCCAGAAACAATTCAATGTATTTTTGCCAATAACTCAATGCAGCAACAAAGGAAACTTGTTAAAATTATAAAAATCCAAAACACCCACTTGCACAGTCACACGCACGCAGTCAGAAGCCACAATTAACTCAGTAGTTAAACCAAAAAGTGTTTACTTGAAAAAAAGCTTTGAATTTGTAGGACATAATTTGTTAACATCCTTCTAATGTGCCAAACGTTTTAATAAGTGATGCAACCTTTACATTCTCTGATATTAGCTGGTATTTTGAAAAAGGTAAAACGTTTTTTGTTAAAAGAGAAATACGCGAAAAGAAACTCTATGTGGAACCAGCACTTTTAGCACTGGAAGAGATATGTCTGTGGAATTGTCTGCAAGGTCGTGGGCCTGGGTAATTATAAACTTGGGGCTCACGGATCAATGCAGATGCATAAGGGA
>NC_051410.1:20600313-20600520 GCF_015228065.2 Penaeus monodon
ACTTTAGATTGCATAGTTCTAGGATGGAACAAGTGACTGCATTTTCCCTAAAACACGCAGCCAGAGTTCGACTCCAGCATCAGGCAGCGCATCTCAGCCGAGGGATGAAGAATGGCAGCGAGCCGACTTGTTGTCCTTGCTGAGTACCGGACACAAGCCGCTGCTGTGGTCGCTGCGGCGGAAGGCGGTTGAGACTGCTGCTCTGTG
>NC_051410.1:20600798-20601274 GCF_015228065.2 Penaeus monodon
TAAACTGCTCTGTGGGGTCCTTTGCTGTTTTTTTATCTTTCCCGTGACGTACCCTGCTGATCCTCGCGCTGACCTCCTTAGGACACAGGTGAACTTTTAACGCGCCTTTGTCATACGCGTCCGATTTACAATCAGACGCTTAGAAATACATGATTTAGATAATGATGACTGATATGTACCATTACACAATGTACAATTTATACATCAGGTCGCGATTATAATAGTCCATCCTCTCGAATCAGGGGATCCTGTGAGTTTTTAGGGCGCTCCTCACGTCAGATATATACTCCATGTCCAATATCAAAAACTCTAACCACAGCTTCAAACTTGTACATCCCGAAACTCATGCAATAATTCCCAAACGGACAGAAAAATTGCTGCTTCTGACCGAAGAAGGTTCAGACAATAAGACTCTGTCATGTTCATATGCAGTATACAATACTATATACAAGAATCACACACTCAACACTTAGATA
>NC_051410.1:20615601-20616546 GCF_015228065.2 Penaeus monodon
TACGAGATGGAGAAACACAACCCTGTCATTATGTTCGTTTCATTTAACAAGGCAACAAGTTATAAAAAATCCAAGCTCTAACAATAACATCTTCACTGAACGGAAATAAAACTTTCAATCTTAATAAAGTGAATGTAACTTAGAATAAATTTATGTTGTTACGCTTGAAAAATCGTGCATATGAACAAGTAATAAACTGGGAAACCCCATCCGAACTTATTAATGACTATCGGTATGTTCCAAGAGAAAAGGGTCCACATCATTTTTATTACTTCCATAACGGCAACCACCGCGCAGAGATAATTGAGCCTAGACTTCAGATAAATGTCTGTGGTCTTATTTTAAACAAAACAGTGTATGAACTTCAGGAAAATATTGTAGATTTATTACTTTATATACGATTTCTATATAAAATTCTTACAGCATGATATACAGGCATGGTAATCGTTTGTCGATAATGTTGGTAATTCTGCTTCACATAGGAACAGAGGTGTACCACACATCTAAATCCGGCCCTTTAATGATGATAATACATATTCTGATCCGATATAAAAGAGTCTACCCTCAAATATCTTATTCAAAGAAAAAGATAGATTAAGCACTCATAGAAAACGGTAAGATATATAGGGATACACATAACAAATTGATATATAGCCTAGGAAAAAAATGCGGTTATATTGATAGTAGGCGTCATTTATCTTTTTCTCGGGTGGGGAGAGGGTGTGGCGAGTGAAATGAGCAACGATCCGTTCTGGGGCGCTGGAAAAATTTGCTATGCTCGGAGCTTTTTTAGGCTAGGACCAGAGTGACTAAAGATTTAATAAAAAAAAACGTGGGATTGTAGCCTTTGGGTGGGGTTAGCTGAAGCAGACATTTAGGGTGAGCAAATATATAAACATATACAGCTCTATCCGGGTGTGTATGTGTGTGTCGTGGTTGGTGTGC
>NC_051410.1:20620588-20621479 GCF_015228065.2 Penaeus monodon
TCAATGATGTTCTTCAGGACTTCAGGAACAACCTTCCATGTGCTGGTAATCCTGTTTTTCTGTGATTTAGATGAATTTAGGTTTAGTCCAGGTGGCTCATTGTTACGTAAGTGATAAATCTTTCGCCTGATAGTGTATAATGCTGTATGTCAAAGTGATATGTCAATTATTCAATTGTAATATGATTAATAAGCTGTGTTACGGTGGTACTTACTCTATGTCGGTTAAGTGTCTTCGTCGGCTTATTCTTATAGATGGACTGGCCTGGCAGGCAGTGATAAAGGCCTAGTTCACGGTAGTTATTCATTATAATATATGATTATTTAGTGTACGTGTACTGGTGATGCATCATTAGTTACTTTTCTACACAGGTTTCGAGGTAAGTACAATCCCCCCCTCTTACATCCGGGTTTAGCAACCCCTCGCCATCGGTGTTCATTTATATACAGTGTCATTCGTCCCTGGTATGATATGAATTATGCATGTTAGTACATATGTCCCCTCAACTTTTCGTTTTGTACAGCTATTGGGAAGTTTCCCAGTGAAAGGAAACGTACCGACCCGCAAACTTATACACATATCAAAAAATGAACTTTGCTTGAAAAGATAACACGAACACTAAGTAATTTATTAATACCCACCATAATTTACTTAAGGGCAATATAACCCGGTCTGACTTTATTTCAGCAATTTAGATAAGACCCTTAAATACGTAAATGAAATCTGTCATAAGGACTGAGCCCTCCTACAGACGCTTCCGTGGGTCTCAAAGAATCCACGAGAGCTGAGATAAGCAGGCGAGGAAAAGGGAAGAAGTTTGCCACCGGGATTCGGTGTGCTTGGTCGCCGGAGAAATTGATAAGCAAAGTGTGGGTCTGATGGCCAAACCCG
>NC_051410.1:20623693-20623762 GCF_015228065.2 Penaeus monodon
TGTAAAGTGGAGAGAGGGGCGAGACGGGGACAGGAGAAAAAAAGGAAACCCACCACAAAAAAATAATTT
>NC_051410.1:20624481-20625402 GCF_015228065.2 Penaeus monodon
TTTACATTCTTTACAATTACTAAAGAAAAGGATGAAAACGTATAAAAAAGTCTTCAGAAAAATGTAATAATTCTGGAGTTTGGCCATCAGACCCACACTTTGCTTATCAATTTCCCCGGCGCCAAGAAACCGAATCCGGTGGCAAACTTCTTCCCTTTTCCTGCCTGTTATCTCAGCTCTGTGGATTTTTTAAGACCCTGGGAAGCGTCGTAGGGGGGCTCAGTCCTTATGACAGATTTCTTTTACTTTTTGGGGGTCTTATCTAAATTGCTGAAAAAAAGTCAGCCCGGGGGATAAGCCCTAAGAAAATTATGGGGGGTATTAAAAAATTATTTAGTGTTCGTGTATCTTTTAAAGAAAGTTTTTTTTTTGATATGTGTAAAAGTTTGCGGGTCGGTACTTTTTCCTTTCACGGGAAAAAATTCCCAATAGCTGTAAAAAACGAAAAGTGGGGGGACATATGTATAACATGCAAATTCAATCATACCAGGGAAAATGACACGTATAAAATAAAACACGATGGCGGGGGGTGCAAACCCCGGAGTAAGGGGGGGGGGGGGGGATTGTATTCCTCAAAAACCTGGTAAAAGGGAAACAAATGAGCATCACCAGTACACGTAACAAAAAATCAATTTTATAACCGTGAACTACCTTATCCCCCGCTGCCGGGCCAGTCCATCTATAAAAATAAGCCGACAAAGACCTAACCCGGGACATAGAGTAATTACCCCGTAAAAAAGCTTATTATATATTAAAATTGAATAATTGACATACACTTTGAATACAGCATTATACATATCAGGGGAAAGATTTATCACTTACTAACAATGAGCCACCGGACTAAACCCAAATTTATCTAAAACACAGAAAAACAGGTTACCCCACAGGAAGGTGTTCCCGAAGTCCTGAAAACATCATTGA
>NC_051410.1:20631125-20631771 GCF_015228065.2 Penaeus monodon
ACTAACCGTAATCCACTAAAGAATGTAATAAGTTATTGAATACCTTCTCCAAACTATTATATACCCCTCTATATACTAGAGATCAATAGAAATGTTTAAGTATATCTAAAACTAAAGCTTGTCTATTTTGTCAGCCGAATGCTGTATTTAAGTCTGAGTATGGGAAATTAATCATAATAGAATTGAACCTGATTGATTTCTTCAGAAAATGTTTCACTGTAATAGCAGGACAAGACATTTTTTCTGTCTAATTATCATAAGCAATTGCACAAATGAAGTAGTTTTAGGATTTATTCTCATTTGAAAACATGTCATTATCTCATTAAAATCGATGTCTTACTTTTACAAAGGATCACATGTGTATCGAATTATTTATGCAATTAAATATCTAAATATCTAAATAACTAGTTGAGAAGTAATTTTCTGTTACCACTACAATCTTAATCATATTACCTGGTCATTTTGCAGACAGGAGACGCTAGGCTAGCTGTTCAGCTAACGTATGACCTTTTACCTCTACTCGGTAGAGTGAGTTCCACAGAATTGTGCATATCCTCATCACGTTAACTAAAGTTGTCTTTTCATTAGTCCAGTTTATCCTCGCGGTTGTAGGAGTAAAATATGTGTGAATTTCATTCAAACTCCT
>NC_051410.1:20633467-20633535 GCF_015228065.2 Penaeus monodon
TTTTCTGATTATCTATCTGCAATTTGTCTACAAGAAAATTTGAGTGAAATTCCCTATTTTACTCCTAC
>NC_051410.1:20634972-20635223 GCF_015228065.2 Penaeus monodon
AAAAACACACAAATATATAATTAATATATAAAATTTAATAATAATTATATATATAATAACATAACTTTAATATGCTATAAACCGTAAAATTTTTTCTACATCAGCCCCATATTATCCCCCAAAAAAAAAAATTTGAAGATATCGGATACGATTCAAAAAATTTTAGCGCCAAATATATAAAATTTTCGGGTTTTGGCGCCCATTTCTTTTACTTGAATCGGCCGTGTGAATAAATAAAATAAATAATAAAC
>NC_051410.1:20635395-20636585 GCF_015228065.2 Penaeus monodon
CTTTGCTTTTTCTTTTTTCCCAAGAATTATGATAAACCCATCAGTCATCCCCTTTTTTTTTAATTCCAATTCATTTTATAACAAAAAAATTGTATGCCCCTCGAAAATTAGCACCAAATTCAAAATTTTGGGGAATTCCGACGATAAAATCTAGGGTACCTGTATCCCACTTCACCTTTGAATTCGGCCTTTTGGGCTTTTTATGCCCGTTTTTAAAATCTATGAGAAGGAACACACGTTGCAAAAACATGTCTTGTTTTTATTAAGGCCGCCACTGCGGGGATTAAAATTTGATATTCATGATATAAAAGCTTTTGTGTAGATGCATTGACAGAACCTAGTAAGTGGGTTTGGGTAAAATATGACTATAAATGTAGGAAAGTGGAAGATATGATAGAGCCCGACCGCAGCCCCTCTACGAGCCTCCCCAACGGGGCCCGCTGATCCTTATGACAATGAGTATGATTTCGGCTAGCATTTAAAACTGATGGGGTGGTTTTTGGAAGGTCAATAAGTAAGGGGGGAAACAAACAACGTCTGTTTTATACGATGACCATAAAGGGTTTTGTATGCTTTTGTCCCTTCAATAGTAATGCAAAAAAAAAAAAAGAATGGCTTTTAAAAAATACATTTTTTAGTTGTCGGTAAGCGGGGTTTTAAGGAAAGCATTTATGTGTAAAAAATATATTTTTTTCTTTTGGTATCGTAATCCCCGTATTTAATTAAATGACTCAAAGCTAATACTATTCATATTAAACTCTGCTTCCCCTTCTAGGGAGTCGCGACAGTTTTCGCTGCATAAGCTTTCCCTTTCCGCTTTTCCGATCGTTTTTACGTAGGGGCGTTATGCGTTGGGGGGAAAGGGGGGTTGCTTTCGTTTGCGAATGCATTTATGTGACTGTAATTTCTTATTTTCCCGGGAAAGGGGTTTCTGTTTTTACATGAGTAGTGGTGTTTGTTTGGTACGCAAAAGAGGGCTCAGCCATTTTAATTTGCATTTCTCTCATCATGTTTCCCGTTTTTTCCTTAGTTTTCATATACTTAAACATATGAATAAAATTTTTAATGCAAATTATATCTTTATCTACATATATCTATAATTTTTTATTACATACATATATATAATTAATAATATAAATATATAATTAATAATATATTTTAATATAAGTATATATATATATTTCAAACAA
>NC_051410.1:20636623-20636789 GCF_015228065.2 Penaeus monodon
AACATATACAATCATATGCTATGTATAAATAAATGAAAAGCACAAAACAACACCCCACCCCACACACAAAAAATACATATACATTGCTATGTATAAATAAATAATATGCACACCCACCACACACACCAAAAACATCTATATAACACCCCCCATATAACACAAACAG
>NC_051410.1:20637192-20637264 GCF_015228065.2 Penaeus monodon
TTCCCCCCACACAAAAACACATGAATTTTGTGGTTTATATAATGAGTTGAGTTGTAACACCCACAACATAAT
>NC_051410.1:20637849-20638845 GCF_015228065.2 Penaeus monodon
ATTTTTATATTTTATAATATATATTAAACGTAAAAATGTATATGCATGTAAATAAATGAGAATGAACAACAATTTTTCTCTGGGCAAACCCGGCGAAAAATGTAATGGATGGTTTAGATATATATATATCTTCATTTGTACCGTGTTAAAAAAAGTTCGAGACGGCACAGATCAGTACAAACTTATAGTCCTAGTGTTGTCTGAATATGTGTCTGTGAGCAGGCTATTCATGTAAGTGGCCTCCGCAATGGGACTTTCCGCCTGTCGTTGCGGTGTGACTGGCCGAAGGAGAGACTGTGTACGATGAAGAGCCTTGTGTTCAGCCATGAAAATAATTTTTTTTTCTCTGTTTCAAAGATAAAAGAAGCATGAATAAGAAACGCTGGATGAGTTAACACATACTCTTTTTTCATTAAAAAAGAAAAGAAAATGGGATACAAACAATATTTAACCACATATATGATGTTATGGTAACAACTAATGGTATCAGTGTTATGGTATTAACCAAAGTTTTAAAATTCAATTAAAAACTGATACAGGATTCTGCAAAGTTAAGTTTTGAAAATCGTTGGCATCAAACTTTCCAACGTAATTCTGTAACACAACGTTGACCTTTTTCAGTAGGTAGTAGATGCAACTCAGTCTAATTCGACACGGAGGAACTTACTTCCTCAGTTAAGATGAAGACTAAAGTAGAAGCCATTTTCACACGTTTGATTTCAGTCTAGTTTATAAAATAAAATATGCCGGAAAAAGTAAATATTGTATTACCGCCTGGAAAAGAGTAAACAGCGTATTATAACAATCACATAGAATCTTAACATGTAGAATAGGACAACATTAAGAGAAACTAAAGTTTCTTCGGCTAATGCTCCTCCAAAGGCTAGTGTATCTTCTACATAAATATTTAACAAGATAAAACTTGCACTGCTTCCATATTTGATGATAACCTTCCAGGCAGGTCAACAGATCATCTAGCTAGTATAGATATGAAAA
>NC_051410.1:20638880-20639716 GCF_015228065.2 Penaeus monodon
TTTGAACTTGTTTACCTTGACTCTCATATCATCATAAGATGAAAAAAGAAAGCCTATTCGTGATAAACTGAGGGAACCTACTCACAAATTCAAATATTAAATGATATTACAGATTTAAATTGATTGAATGTTTTTATTGAGAGGCACTACGTAAATTTCAATTTTTTGTTTAGAGTAGTAAAAAAAAAATGAGAAAGTCAAATGAATTGAGGAAAATTGGAACAGTTGGCGGCATTCCACCAGGAAAAACGGCTATGTTAAGAAAAGAATAAAAAAAAAATCTCTGACTTGTCATCTCACCAGGGTTTTTTGACACAGTATGTCCCTGGGTCTTGTGCTCTTTTCTGCGGATTGTGAAATAAGACTCAGTCTAGCTGCATCAGCTGTTAGCTAAAGCTCCAGAGTTTGCATTTGTTCTCTGTTTGTTCAGTTTTGGATGTTTGTTTGAAATCTTATTTGATGTAAATCAGGATTATATGAGATAGTTACCTTGAATTTCTATATAGATTTATATCATCATAATGTTTATACGTCTTTGAAAAGGCTATCGCAAGGGCATCCATGTCCTTAGACATATTTCATTTAGTTGTAAGTGTAATTACAATAAACAGAATTGTATTAGTTTTAGAAAGGTAACGTTATTATTTCCATTGTTTATCGCTCACAAGTTGCTGTAACACATCAAAATTGTTGGGAAAGGTTAACTAGATGCTGCTAGTGGTCGTCCATCTAAGAGAGCTGTACGTATGTTGGTCCAAGTGATCCGTAAAGGAAACTGCATATTTCAGAATTTAATAAGGAAAGCCTTTCATCAGTCTCTTATTATAGCAAACTGC
>NC_051410.1:20639952-20640953 GCF_015228065.2 Penaeus monodon
TGGCTTTTGCCGGGGCGGGAGACATGGAGTCGCTAATGCCAAACCGAGTTTGGTCATATGTCATATCTTCATTGAGGAGTTATTTATTTTTTAATGGGAAAAACATGTTTTATTACTTTTAAAAATCATTCCTGATATGGTAACTACGGCTCTCATAATTTATCTTACCTGATATATTTGGTAAATACTTCGGATAGTGAAATATTCATAAATTCACCTGTTTTAATGCATCCTTTCACTTAACAGAAAAAAATACTTACGAAAGTGGCATTGAAGAAGAGAGGTATAGCTGGCTTTCGTAGTCGGGTGATGTTCCTATATTTTTGTCCACCGCGAACGCCTGGCGCAGCTGAAAAGCGGAGATTTGTGGTGCGGAAACTGGTCCAGTTTAGTGGTTGACAACGGCAGGCGACGCTTTGTTATCTCTGGACTTAGACTGCAGACTTTGACAGAGGGTTTTCCCCTGCATTTGTTGGTTTATATGCCTGTATGTAATAATTCTTACTCTTTTTTTAGGCTTTACATAAAAATATCTCCAGCTCCCAGTGGATCTATTCAGGACAATTGTATGGGCACTTTGTGGAAGTAGCCATGCAAAATCATAGACTAAATCTCTTCAATTTATCAATCATAATGAACAATGAAAAAATGCTTTCAAATGCCAACATATATTTGCATACACAATGTTATATATTTGTCATAGGAACAACTTCCATCTGGCTATTGATATTGCATTAAATTTCTTAGTTGCATGGCATATCATTATTATCTATCTCGAATCATGAGCTAAACCCTTATTGCTATTTCTAATTTATCATATGTGATCTTAGAGGATGCTTATGCCGAAATAACTTTAAGATGAGCAAGAGCACACCAAAATTATGCAAAATTACCCTTAAATTATGCAAAATTATCTCAAAATTATATAGAGTTACCCCTTATCTACGTAATGGACATCACCTATTTATAAATGAGACAGAAAGATAATGTGACGGTGATCA
>NC_051410.1:20641784-20641858 GCF_015228065.2 Penaeus monodon
GATACACATACCTACTACATACACAATACAAAAACTTCACGACAACCCCCACGCACATAGCTATATAGTGACAT
>NC_051410.1:20646721-20647548 GCF_015228065.2 Penaeus monodon
TGTTTTTTTTGTGTGTGCTTACCTATCTAGTTATTGCGAAATGAATGCCCATCTACACTCTGGTGTTATGATTTTATAATATAGAAATCGAAATGTAATATAATAACTTGTAATCCACTAAAGAATGTAATAATTATTGAATATCTTCTCAACTATTATATACCCCTCTATATACTAGAGATCAATAGAAATGTTTTTAAGTATATCTAAAACTAAAGCTTGTCGTATTTTGTCAGCCAATGCTGTTATTTAAGTCTGAGTATGGACTTAAATCATAATAGAATTGAACCTGATTGATTTTCTTCGAAATTTTCACTGTAATAGCAAGCACAAGACATTATTTCTGTCTAATTACCATAAGCAATTGGCGCAATGAGTAGTTTTAGGAGTTGTTCTCATTTGAAAACATGTTCATTTATCTCCCAATTTTTTTTTAAAAAAAAAAAAAGAAATCGAATGTCTTACTTTTACAAGGATCATGTGTAGCAATTCATTTATGCAATTAAATATCTAAATATCTAAATAACTAATTGAGAAGTAATTTTTCGGTTACCACTACATCTTATCATATTCCCTGTCATTTTGCAGACAGGAGACGCTAGGCTAGCTGTTCAGCTAACGTATCACCTTTTACCTCACTCGGTAGAGTGAGTTCCACAGATTGTCAATCCTCATCACTTTTACCTTAAAGTTGTCTTTTCATTAGTCCAGTTTATCCTGCGGTTTAGGAGTAAATTATGTGTGAATTTTCATTCAAACTCCTTATAGAAAATAGATAGATAAGATTAGATCAGTAAATATGAATATTGAAATAGATAAATCAAATT
>NC_051410.1:20651012-20651195 GCF_015228065.2 Penaeus monodon
GGCTAATCAACCGTACAATTTTTCTACATGCCAGACCCATATTATACAAAACAAAACAATTGAAGCATATCGGGATACGATTTTCGAAATTTAGCGCCAAATATATAAAATCTTCGGGTATTGGCGCTCCATTTCATTTACTTGAATCGGTCCGTGTGAATAAATGAAATAAATAATACATTC
>NC_051410.1:20651371-20652486 GCF_015228065.2 Penaeus monodon
ACATAATACACATACATGTCCTGTTCTCTTTTCCAAGAATTATGATAACATGCCATCAAGTCATAACCCTTTTTTTTCTACATTCCAAATTCATATTATAACAAAATTAATTGTATGCCACTCGAAAAATTAGCAACTCAAAATTCCAAAATTTTCGGGAACTTCCGATCGATAAAATCTACGGATACCTGTATCCCACTTCACCCTTTGAATTTCGGTCCGTTTGTCTTTTTTATGCCCACCGTTTTGTTATCTATGAGCAAGGAACACATACGTTGCCGATAAACAGTGTCCTTGCTTGTTATTTTTTTCAGGCCGCCACTGCTTGATTACAATTGATATTCATGATATATTAAGCCATTTGTGTAGATGCATTGACAGAACCTTAGCTAAGTGGTTGGATAAAATATGACTATAAATGTAGGAAGATGTGGGAAGATACTGATAGAGCCAGACCGCAGCCGTCTACGAGCCTCCCGAACGCCTGGCTGATCCTTATGAACATGAGTATGATTGTCGTGCTAGCATTATAAACTGATGGATGGTTTGTGGAAGGTCAAATAAGTAGGACGGGAAACAAGCAACGTCTGTTTGATACGATGACCCATAAGGTTTTATGTATGCTTTTGCTCCTTCCAATAGTAAATGCAAAAAAAACAAAACGAATGGCTTTAAACAACTACATTTTCTAGTTGTCGGTAAGCGGGTATTATAAGGAATGCATTTTATGTGTAAAAAATATATTTGTTTCTTTTGGTATCGTAATCCCCAGTATTTAATTAACTGACTCAAAGCTTAATACTACTCTCATATTAAGCTCTGCTGCCCTCCTCTTCTCAGCAGTCGCGACAGGGTTTTTCGCTGCATAAGCTTTCCCTTTACCCCGCTTTCCCGGATCGTTTTTACGTAGCGCGTCCTATGCCGTTGGGGGAAGGGGTGATTGCTTTCTGTTTGCGAATGCATTTATGTGACTGTATATTTTCTTATTTCCGTGGAAGGGTTGTCCTGTTGTACAGTGAGTAGTGTGTGTTTGTCTGGCTACGCAACAAGAGGACTCAGCCATTTGATATTTTGCATTTCTCCTCATCATGTTCCTGTTTTTTCCTTTATGTCTC
>NC_051410.1:20656983-20657824 GCF_015228065.2 Penaeus monodon
CCGGGACTATTTGTTAACATTCTCTTTATTATTCTGTTATACGTATTTATAACTTAATTATAAACAGTTGCAGCAGGTGTTAGCATGATTTATTCTTACAAATGGTTAGATCTTTCAACTCTGCTTATCAGTTTAACATTCTTTATTATGTATCTAAAGTTTCTCATGGCTGAATTACTGAATGAAGGGTCCAAGAAAATATTACTACACAATACTGATGACTATTTCTTGAAATATATTAAACCTTAAATACACGCAATTCCCTTTAGCGAATACTTGCCTGAATTCTAAAGTACAACACAAAAATCTCAAAGGGAAACACAGCTGGAGTTTAATTAAATTTTGAAGTAACATGAATGAGTAAAGCTACACAGCAACAATAAATCTTACACAGGTCATCTAAAGGTCATCTTTCATCCTTTCATTTCCATTTATATCTCTGTCTAACGTACAGCCCTTCTTCACTCAGAATATTCGAGTTTTTAATTTTCTCCTCAATCCTAGCCTAGCTTATCCTGACAATAAGATTCTCTTATACCCTGTTTCGATTTATCTTTCCACCCATTTTCCTACTCGATATTATCATCGCATTCATGATATTTTTCTTCACAATATCCTCCCCATCCTAACCTATCTTGCTTGTGACTCTCCCTTACCTGGCTCTCTTTCTCATCAATCTTTCTTCCTCTGGTCTTTTTATTTCCTCACCGAGAAAATGATTTATAGGATCCTGGAGGAACCAAGGCTAAATGGCCAGTGGTTGTGAGAGTAACGAATTACAATTCATGAAATTAATTTCAAAGGAGATATTCAAATATACGCTTCAGAAAACTACCCGTTT
>NC_051410.1:20657901-20658470 GCF_015228065.2 Penaeus monodon
ATCAGCCTAATTTATCATATTAGTTTTCGATATTGCATCCTGATTAGATTTCCTGAATTATTTTATTTGGGAATGTTCAGTCAGAAGTCTCATATTGTTTTCAATGAAACTGTTTAAAGTCTCTGGTGGCAATTCAACATTATTTCCTCAAGTCAATCATATCATATTGATACCTTTGTATCAATATTCCTATAAATTTATATATGAATTAGTATTCCCCCCCTTTCGTCGACTAGTTTTATACTGTTATCTGTTGTTCCTCTTCTGTCATTATCAATTTGTTATCTCAGTCAGGCTGTACCGGGTCTCAGTCCCGTCTAATGATAGGAACGATATGTGTTGGCTAAAACTGTGATCATTCTTAAATATTATTAGCTACAAACACCATTACGGGAAAAAAGAGAGGCAAGAGGTTGAATCTAAATAGTTATTTTCTCTTCTTTTCATTGATTGGAGAGGAGTCAGTCTCGGATTTGCCTCAGTAAGAGTGGGGCTCAAACCCCAGCACGCGAAGGGGGTTCTCATTGATGGAGACGGGGGTTTGTGAGGTTTTCAACCTCCCCGCCCGA
>NC_051410.1:20660199-20660348 GCF_015228065.2 Penaeus monodon
GTACCACCCCATTTTTGTGGCAGTGGTGGGATTACCCGTAGTGTATTTATGAGTTTTCTCTGCTCGTTGACTATACGAAATTTTTTAAAGTCGGTATTTTAGCTTTTTCCCTGTTAGGTTAGTTGTTTTAGTAGTCTTGAAGAGCCACG
>NC_051410.1:20660414-20660530 GCF_015228065.2 Penaeus monodon
GAGTGAGGGCTTTTCTCTTCAGCTTTTATGTCTGTTTTTACTAATGCCCTCTCATCAGTTCTTTTACCTTGTGCTCTTGCTAGGTATAGGGAACACTTTCATTTTACTATATTCTA
>NC_051410.1:20664001-20665069 GCF_015228065.2 Penaeus monodon
AATGCAAAATATCAAATGGCTGAGTCCTCTTGTTGCGTAGCCAGACAAACACACACTACTCATGTACAAACAGGCAACCCTTCCATCGGAAAGTAAGCAAATATACAGTCACATGCAAATGCATTCGCAAACAGAAAGACAATCACCCTTTCCCCCAACGCATAGCCGCGCCTACGTAAATACACGATCGGGAAGCGGAAGGGAAAGCTTATGTCAGCGAAAACTGTCGCGACTGCCTGAGAAGAGGAAGCAGAGCTTAATATGAGAGTAGTATTAAGCTTTGAGTCAGTTAATTAAATACTGGGGATTACGATACCAAAAGGAACAAATATATTTTTTACACATAAAATGCATTCCTTATAATACCCGCTTACCGACAACTAGAAAATGTAGTTGTTTAAAGCCATTCGTTTTGTTTTTTTTGCATTTACTATTGGAAGGAGCAAAAGCATACATAAAACCTTATGGGTCATCGTATCAAACAGACGTTGTTTGTTTCCGCTTTACTTATTGACCTTCCACACACCATCCTATCAGTCATAATGCTAGCTCGACAATCATACTCATTGTCATAAGGATCAGCCAGGCCCGTTCGGAAGGCTCGTGAGAGGGGCTGCGGTCTGGCTCTATCAGTATCTTCCCACATCTTCCTACATTTATAGTCATATTTTATCCAACCACTTAGCTAAGGTTCTGTCAATGCATCTACACAAATGGCTTAATATATCATGAATGTCATTTGTAATCCAAGCAGTGAGCGGCCTTAATAACAAGCAAAGACATGTTATCGCACCCGTGTGTTCCTTGCTCATAGATTAACAAACGGGGCATAAAAAAGACACACGGACCGAATTCAAAGGTGAAGTGGGATATCCGTAGATTTTATCGATCGGAATTCGAAAATGTTGAATTTGAGTGCTAATTTTCGTGGAACACATATCCGAAATTCTTCGAGTGGCAGACAATTAATTTTGTTATAACATGAATTTGGAATGTAGAAAAAAATGGTATGACTGATGGCATGTTATCATAATTCTTGGAAAAGAGAAAAATGACAATGTATGTGTG
>NC_051410.1:20665187-20665346 GCF_015228065.2 Penaeus monodon
CACCCGGACCGAATTCAAAGTAAATGAAATGGAGCGCCAATACCCGAAGATTTTATATATTTGAGCGCTAAATTTCTTGAACTCGTATCCGATATGCTTCAATTGTTTTTTTTTGTATAATATGGGTCTGGCATGTAGAAAAATTGTACGGTTGATAGC
>NC_051410.1:20667480-20668215 GCF_015228065.2 Penaeus monodon
AAGGAGTTTGAGTGAAATTCACACATATTTTACTCCTACAACCACGAGGATAAACTGGACTAATTATGAAAAGACAACTTTAGTTAACGTGATGAGGAAATGCACAATTCTGTGGAACTCACTCTGCCGAGTAGAGGTGAAAGGTCATACGTTAGCTGAACAGCTAGCCTAGCGTCTCCTGTCTGCAAAATGACCAGGTAATATGATTAAGATTTTAGTGGTAACAGAAAATTACTTCTCAACTAGTTATTTAAATATTTAGATATTTAATTGCATAAATAATTCGATACACATGTGATCCTTTGTAAAAGTAAGCCGTCGATTTTAATGAGAATGACATGTTTTCAAATGAGAATAAATCCTAAAACTACTTCATTTGTGCAATTGCTTATGATAATTAGACAGAAAAAATGTCTTGTCCTGCTATTACAGTGAAACATTTTCTGAAGAAATCAATCAGGTTCAATTCTATTTGTTTTAATTTCCCATCCTCAATTGATGCGCATTGGGGCTGCAGAAAGAAAAGCTTTAGCTTTAAATATTAACATTTCTTTTTGATCTCTAGTATTAGAGGGGCATATAAAGTTTGGGAAGGTATTTAGACTTTTCTTTCTTTATGGTTACGGTTATGTGATTATTTTCATTTCGATATATATATATATTAATCAAAACCCCTATTGTAGATGGGCTTTTATTTCGCAAATTTAAAAAGATAGGTAAGCCACACAAAAAACA
>NC_051410.1:20668253-20668412 GCF_015228065.2 Penaeus monodon
GTAGATGTTATATATTGATATAGATATAATAGATAATGATATATTAAAGATAGATATAGTTTACCGCGGCGCGCGCCGCGTGGTGGTGTTGTGGTTGTTTGGGGGTATTATTATTATGTATTTATAAAATATATATATAAAAATATCATCATACATACT
>NC_051410.1:20668560-20669332 GCF_015228065.2 Penaeus monodon
TGTTTTTTTTTTGTGTGCTTCCCTATCTTTTAATTCGAATGAATGCCCATCTACAATGGGTGGTTTTTTTAATTATATTAAAATCAAACATGAATATAAAACTCACAAAACCCGAAATCCACAAAAAATGTAAAAAGTTACAAAATCCTTCCCAACATTTATCCCCTCTAATCTGGGAATCAATAGAAAGTCTAATATTCTAAACAAAAGCTTGTCTATTCTGTCCCGAATGCTGCATCAATCTGAGGAGGGAATTAAATCAATAGAATTGAACCCTGTTTGATTTTTTCAAAAAATGTTTCACTGTAATAGCGGAAAAAACTTTTTTTCTTTTAAATTTTATCAAACAATTCAAAATGAAGTAGTTTTAGGATTTATTCTCATTTAAAAACTTTCATCTCTTTAAAAATCGAGGGCTTATTTTTAAAAAGGGTCACATGTTATCAAATTTTTTTATGAAATTTAAATATCAAAATATTTAAAAAATAGTTGAGAAGAAATTTTTCTGTTACCATAAATTTTAATCTTTTACCGGGTCATTTTGCGACGGGACCTAGGGTACTTTCGCAAAGTATCCTTTCACCTCTACCGGCAGAGTGATTCCACGAAATTTTGCATTTCCTCATCACGTTAAATAAATGTCTTTTCATATTAGTCCGTTATCCCCGTGGTTTTAGGAGTAAAATTTGTGAATTTCACTCAAACTCCCTTTTAAAAAATGATAGATAGGAGAGTAAAAATAATAAAAGAAATAGATAAAAAAATTTATATA
>NC_051410.1:20671368-20671616 GCF_015228065.2 Penaeus monodon
CCTTCTCCATCCAATGAGAACCCCCTTAGCGTGCTGTGGGTTTTTGAGCTCCACTCTTAGCTGAGGCAATCCCGAGACTGACTCCTCTCCCATCAATGAACAGAAAGAGAAAATAACTATTTAGATTCAACTCTTGCTCTCTTTTTTCACGGTAATGGTGTAGCTAATAATATTTAAGAACTGATCATAGTTTAGCAACACATATCTTTCCCTATCATTAGACGACTGAGTCAGGTACAGCCTGACTG
>NC_051410.1:20671662-20671890 GCF_015228065.2 Penaeus monodon
AACTAGTCGACGAGATACTAAATTCATATATAATCTTATAGGAATATTGATACAAAGGTATCAATATGATATGATTGACTTGAGGAAATAATGTTAAATTGCACCAGAGAACTTTAACAGTTTCATGTGATAACAATATGAGACTTTTGACTGAACATTCCAAATAAATAATTCAGTGAAATCTAATCAGATGCAATATCGAAAACTAATATGATAAATTTCAGGCTG
>NC_051410.1:20672126-20672354 GCF_015228065.2 Penaeus monodon
CAGCCTGAAATTTATCATATTAGTTTTCGATATTGCATCTGATTAGATTTCACTGAATTATTTATTTGGAATGTTCAGTCAGAAGTCTCATATTGTTTTCACATGAAACTGTTAAAGTTCTCTGGTGCAATTCAACATTATTTCCTCAAGTCAATCATATCATATTGATACCTTTGTATCAATATTCCTATAAGATTATATATGAATTTAGTATCTCGTTGACTAGTT
>NC_051410.1:20672400-20672681 GCF_015228065.2 Penaeus monodon
CAGTCAGGCTGTACCTGACTCAGTCGTCTAATGATACGGAAAGATATGTGTTGCTAAACTATGATCAGTTCTTAAATATTATTAGCTACACCATTACCGTGAAAAAAGAGAGCAAGAGTTGAATCTAAATAGTTATTTTCTCTTTCTGTTCATTGATGGGAGAGGAGTCAGTCTCGGGATTGCCTCAGCTAAGAGTGGAGCTCAAAAACCCACAGCACGCTAAGGGGGTTCTCATTGGATGGAGAAGGGGGTTGTGAGGTTTTCAACCTCCCCCGCCCGAC
>NC_051410.1:20674383-20674531 GCF_015228065.2 Penaeus monodon
GTCCCCCCCCTTTTTGGTGGCAGTGGGGGGATCTCCCAGGAGGTATTTATGAGTTTCTCTCCCGGACTAATACGAAGTTTTTTTTAAAGTCCGGTATTTAGCTTTTTCCTGTTGGTTTAGTTTTTTAGTAGTCTTAGAAGACCCACGT
>NC_051410.1:20674591-20676078 GCF_015228065.2 Penaeus monodon
GAGGAGGCTTTTCTTTTTCACTTTTTATGTCTGTTTTACTAATGCCGCTATCAGTTTCTTTTCCCTTGGGCTCTGGGGTATAGGGACACTTTCATTTTCTAATTCTAATCTTTTTTTTTCCCCTGCAAATTTCTCTATCCCTGTGTAACTTGGGTTCGTTGTTTTTTTTTTCTTCCCCAGTTTATGGGCAGTTTGTTTTAATCTTTCAGGGCCCAGCATTTGGCCTCAGCACAGCATCACTTTTATTGTTTTGAGGGTTAGCCAATATTTCGGGCTTATTTTGTTTTTTTGTGTTTGGCTGACGCCCATTTTGTGTGGGATTTCGTTCCCTTGTCGCCAGGCTCTGCACTATGCCGGACGTGGGGGGTCTTTGCGCACCACAAGATCCTGAGCCAGCTAGGTACCTCATCGCCTGACCACCGAAAAAATCCCCCCAGGTATAGGGTACAGGGTCAACACCCAATACGGACGCAGTTCGAGCTGTTTGGGGGGGGGAAGTGCAATGATGGAGGAAAAATTCAAAGGGGACGGACCTCGTTGCCCAGAATAGGGATGAACTCCTTCGCAGGATAGAAGAAATCTCGCGGAAGAACGAGGATCGACTGCAGCGACTTGAGGACCAACTCCAGGCAAGAGCTATTCCTCCAGAGACGGTGGTATCTCGCAGCAATGGGAGCCAGGTTCCCTCAGCAGCACGACTGAGGAAAAGCCAGTGGAGATTCCCCTCCCCCGCATTCGACAAGCTACCCACCCCCTGCAGTTGGGCCCGCCCAACCCATTCAAGCCCTCACATAGAAAACCCCCAGGAAATGGCAGCGACAATGGGGGTGAGGGAAAGGCGTCTGCAGCAGCAAGAGGGGCTCTCTTTTACGCCAGCCAATGGTCAGCAAAAGCCAAATACAGGAGAGGGAGGCGGACCCGGAAACCCAGCAGCCCCATCCTGGGACTTCTTACAGACTTCCCCCACCGGCCCCAAGAATGGGCCACACCCGTACGCAAAGGTACTGTGATGAGCCAGACAGGACCATCTTCGTACCAACAGCCTCACGGGGGTTCCCGGGAGTCATCCCCATCTTTTTTCCCGAGACCATACCCCATTTTAAAGGGGGAAATCTGCCGGAGCCCCTGAAAGAAAACCCGGAGGTGGGGAGTTACATTTGGGCCATTTAAAAACCCGGTAAGAAAAACTGATGACTCCACATCCAGGGTGCAAGAGCAAGTGTCGGGGCGAAACAGGAAAAAACCTCATCAACTCCCAGAGCTTTTAGGAATACGAGATTGGGACACCTTTAAGAGCAGCTGAGGCTAAGTTTAGAGGGACGATACAGCCCCGACTTCTTCAAAATATTACGTCACGGTATGCTGAGGCAGGTCCCAAAGGACTTTTTCCTTGAGATGGGGGCGTCGTCTTCCAGGCTACCGGGACCACCGAGGAGCGTTGGGGGCCTTTAGAGCTGATCAGGCATGTTTCCCGCTGGTTAACCATC
>NC_051410.1:20676739-20678177 GCF_015228065.2 Penaeus monodon
TCGATGGAATGTATGGTGTGAATATCATCGTAGCTCGACCCACAGCACCAGGGAATGCCTAGCGGCAGCCCGTCGGCCATCACCACCAGCCCGTCGGCCATCACCACCAGCTTTCTCTTGTTTCCAGTGTGGGAGAAGCGGTCACATGTCTCGTGAGTGCCCTTTTCCGAGAGGCCAGGAAGGAAGGGTTCCCAGCTTCACTGGCAACTTCGCAGGAGGGAACCCACGCACGCTCCATCGCAGTCCAGACAGAGCCGTTGCAGGCAGCTCCTGTGAGTACTCCAGCAGTCGGCGGACGGCCAGTTGTGGCACTCAGTGTTGATGGGAAGACTCTTCTCTGCTTCATTGACACTGGGTCTCAGGTGACTGGTCAAGCCAAGTGCCTTAGGAGTGATTGACCCAGCAAAGAAGCTCAGACATCATACTTCTAACAAGGTTCTCCAGGGTGTCTCAGGAGATCCTTTCCATCCAGCTGCAGAGGTTACACTCACCTTTAACATCAGCAAAGACATTGCCTTACTTCACCGCACCATATTAGCTGATCTCTCGTTCCACGGTGACTTTCTCCTTGGGACAGACTTCTTACGCCGCCTGGACTTCACTTTACAGTCTGAAGCCTAGGGAGTTGTGAACTTCCGCTCCTGTACACGGACACACCTTCCCTGCAGATTAGCATGATTGACTCTGACCTGGCAAATTCTTCAACTGGACTCTAAAGGCCCATCCAAAAATCGACTCCACCAGAAGCTGCAGTACACCTTGCTCGATCCACTGAAATCCCGCCACAATCAGGTCGCTTTCTGGAAGGCTGCATTTCTCGCCTGGGACAGGTGGATGGAGATGTTATCTTAACTCCTGCTGTGACTGATGCGCTAATACTACCGCACCTTGTTACGACAGCTACTCGACGACGATGCTCCATATGGGCCCTGAATCCCACTTCACGGCCGCTAGTATTGAAACAGGATACAAGACTTGGGACCGTCACACCTCTAGGAGAGGTCTACAATGCTCCGTGGTCTGTCAACCACCCTGATCTTCAGTCAACCCTCAGGGATACAGCTGCCAGGAATCACATACCTCCTGTCAGGACTGGCCTTGTGGAAGAACTAGATTTTACAGAGGATAGGATACACACAGCCCCTGGGTCTACTGGTGTTGCTGCTGCCGGGCGAGACAGGTGTCCCGTCAGTCCAGGATCTACAGTAGCTCAAGGCCTGGGATGCTCATCTACCCCTGCCATGACGGAGCCAAGGTTTACTCTTCAAGCTGAAAAGGAACCCACAATTACAAGTGCTTCCGCCGTCACAGAGCCGAAGCCCTTCACTGAATCCTTTTTGTTACCTGAGGGAGCTGTTGAACCAGAGATGGAATGGGACAATTTCTCCACCTACTTACATGACATCCCAGAAGAAGATTGGGATGTAGAGGCTGCTTT
>NC_051410.1:20678442-20678656 GCF_015228065.2 Penaeus monodon
GACCATCCGGCAGCAGTGTGACTCCATGCTGCGATCAGGTGTCATTGAGCCTTCATGTAGTCCTTGGCTGAGCCCAGTGGTCTTAGTTAAGAAGAAGGATGGCAGTCTTCGTTTCTGTGTCGATTATCGGGGCCTCAATGCCGTCACCAAGAAAGACACTTACCCACTTCCTAGGATCGATGCTCTCATCGACGAATTGGGTCCCACCGACACA
>NC_051410.1:20684818-20685303 GCF_015228065.2 Penaeus monodon
TTAGCAATTGGACTGAAACTGAACAGGGAGAAATGCCATTTTGCTGCTACTACGATTGACTTCCTGGGATTCACCATCAGTCCAGAAGGAGTCCTTCCCACCAGGAAAGGTGACGGCAGTCGCCAAAACTCCAGCACTCAGTGGGAGAGGGCAATGTCCGCGCGTTACCTTTTCTAGGGTGCACTGGGTTCTTCAGGAACACATTCCTGGTTATGCAATAGCTTCCTTCTCCATACAACTTACTCCTTAAGAAAATCAGAATGGTCTTGGGGACTGATCAACAGAAGGCGTTCAGAGCTAAGACCGCCTTACCACGCATCCATTTCTTCGTCGCCAATTCGCCGGAGTTTAAATACACACCGATGCTTCCTTCGCTTGCAATTGGTTTTGCCTGTGCAAGATCATGACAACACACCCCATGCTGTTGCCTATTTTAGCCGCAAGTTACGAGCTGCCGAATCATATATCCTGCCAGTGACTTGGAG
>NC_051410.1:20686085-20686265 GCF_015228065.2 Penaeus monodon
TGTGCTCCCTGAGGAGTCGAACGCTGTCACATCCATCGTGCCTTTGTTGACCATTGGGTTACTATATTTGGCCCACCAAGAGTTATCCAGACGGATAGTGGGGTGCAGTTTACAAGTGGACTCTTCAAGGAGCTTGTCATGATGATGCATGCCAGTCACCATTACACCATCCGCTGTCAT
>NC_051410.1:20686320-20687093 GCF_015228065.2 Penaeus monodon
CTGCTTTGGTGGAGCACAGACCAGGGATTTTGGCACCAGTTTATCCCCGAACTTAGGTTACAGATTAACTCTGCTATCCATAGGACAACCCATGAATAACCTTTGTATCCTCCTGAACTGGCATGCCAATTTTACCCGTTGGTCTGACAAACTGCAGCAGTGTTGCTGAAAACCTCAACCTGCCGGAACTGACTCCATGCAAGCCAGACCAGCGCTGTCACCGCTTCTAACCAGTCCAGACAGACCTATGGAAGATACTACAATCGAAGTACAAGAGAACGATTCCAACCAGAGGTGGGCTCTCTCGTCTGGTACTATGAGCACAGGCACCGTACTGGTTCACTTCCACCTTTAACAGGGAAGTGGTGTGGACCTGCAAGAGTTGTTGCTCAACTTGGACCGCTGGCCTTTGAAGTGAGAGATGTCCACACAGACGTACGACTGAGGGCACATCTCAACCACCTTAAGCCTTTCAAGACATCCCAGGAGCTGTTATGCATCAGAAGATGAGGATGACCCAGAACCAGATGACCCGGATGTTCCTGACCTCGACTCAGATGTTCCCCTCGACCTATCCGAGGACCCTGATGTCGAGGATGTTGACGCAGATGGACCAACCGATGTTCGAGCCGACTTCACTGGTGGACCTGAAGCTGACGATGTGACCCGAGAACCGTTTTCCAGTGCTGCCCTTGCTCCTGATGTGTAGCTGTTCAGGGTTGACCTTTTTTTTCAGCCCCTTTCTTGTGGCTGGGCTGCTTCGAGTCTCCAAC
>NC_051410.1:20687156-20687293 GCF_015228065.2 Penaeus monodon
GTTCAGTGATGCGTGTCATGCACGTCCAGCTGAACATACACCCGTAACTTGTGAGCAGTAATCGTGCTCAGGCCTTCCGTGTTTCTCTTCCAGGTGTGTTCTCCGATGTCTCTCCCGACCCCGTGGTATGGGTGGGT
>NC_051410.1:20688947-20689577 GCF_015228065.2 Penaeus monodon
GGTCAAAACTTATATTGTATAACTGTATCGTTCACTGTAACTTTATTATCTATTTCCACCGCGAATCATACGTTGGGGTCTTACATGCGTTTGTTTACTCCTTCACAGTTAGACTCGTGGTTTTCAAATAAATTTGTGTGATTTGAAGATTTTCTAAAGTATATTTTTATTTTCATTTCTGTTTAAACTGTGGTTATCCACTTTTACGACAATATTAAATGTTGATAGTATTTTTCCTCAATTAACATGTCAAACAATGAACATTAGTAAACATGAACAGCGTATTTTGCTGGCTAGACAAAATTCTTGAACACAGAGAGCAAGCACATTTCACGCTGTAGCTGACACACTAATCTCGTCTCTAGCTTGTAGCGATATACCACGGTTATATTATTAAATTCGTTCGAGACCTAGCTCTTCTTCTTCCTAAATGTACTAAGAGACATTTTTGACACCATAAGATATTTTCCTGTTTGACTTTTATGTTTCCCTCAGATAGTTTTTAATAGTTTTTAATTTATTGGCTTAATTATAGTTAGGTTAAAAATAATTATATTAGGTATATCAAATATGACGTTGCGTCCCTTTGTTTTCTACGAAAGGAAGCATAAAAAAGCGTGAATGACAGGG
>NC_051410.1:20690677-20690783 GCF_015228065.2 Penaeus monodon
CTCCCTCACACATTATCAATCCTGCATTCACGTTGTTATCATTTTATCTGTAAAACCTTTATTCAATAGTTGGAACTGATGTTTGCTGGATACGGGGGGGTAGTCG
>NC_051410.1:20690826-20690997 GCF_015228065.2 Penaeus monodon
ATAATAACTCAACTTCTCCATTATTATCTTTATTCATGAAATTTATTATGGAATATATGCATATAATATATATTCATATATAGTTATATATAATGTTATAATGTATTATTAGATTAGCTAGTATGTGGTCCTATGTATACTATTATTCATGGAAAATATGTGTTATATTGC
>NC_051410.1:20691663-20691843 GCF_015228065.2 Penaeus monodon
GTATGTATGTATGTATATGTTTAAGTATATATACAGGCACATCAAATGATAACATTCATGTTAATTCAATAACGTTCTCCCTCACACGATTATCATCCTGCATTCAGTTGTTATCATTTTATCTGTAAAACCTTTTATTCAATAGTTGGAACTGATGTTTGCTGGATACTGATAAAGTCG
>NC_051410.1:20691879-20692694 GCF_015228065.2 Penaeus monodon
ATAAATAACCACACTTTCCCATCATTATCTATTCATGGAAATCTTTTATTATGGCAAATATATGCACATGCAAATATCCTCACACACAGAGTTAATGATTAATGGTTAACGAATGCTGATTGCATAGCACTGTTGCTGAGCGTCCGCCATGTGCCGTCGCCAGTGTATACTTTACTTCAGGAAAATATTGCTGTGGCGGTAATATTGCACTGGGGTTTGCAGAGCTGTTCTCCAACCTGATTCTGATTTCGAGGAAGCAATCTCAACCACCGGATGGAAAATGATGAGAGAGGAGGATGAAGACAAAGAACGAGAAATAGATATAGACAAATGAATATAAACAAATAAACGTATATTCAGGCAGACGGAGAAAACATGAAGAAAGTCGTGAAAGATACAGAAACGCGAATTAGATATATACAGATAGACAGAAAGGAAAAAAGGGAAACAGATCAATACAGAGAGAGGAGCAGTGAGACAAATAAACAGACAATTAAAAGGAACTAGAGAGGAAAAAAATACACAGAAGAACAGAGAACAGATAGAAATGAAGAGGTAAACAAGACAAAACGAAATATATGAGAATGGTTGGAAATTATTTTTCAAGGGCAAAATCAGGCATATTCTTATCAGTTCATGATCGCTCTTTCCGCCAAGTCTTGTTTTGGAATTCTGCGTGTGGCAGCACAAGGCTTTCCCACTCAGAGCTTTTTGTCTGGATACTCCCAAGATGTACTGTACGGGCATTGCTGCCTTCAAAATATATCATACCGCAGAAGCAGTGTTCTTGATAAATTAATAGTTAACTCTCCTAT
>NC_051410.1:20693568-20693698 GCF_015228065.2 Penaeus monodon
TTGCAAAGTGTACTTATTAGAATCATATATTATCCGATGAAGATATCTGGAATCGTATATGATCGACAACACCCTCGAACCTCACAGAGCCGCTACACTTATCCATACTCTAACCACGCCACCGCGGCCC
>NC_051410.1:20694255-20694628 GCF_015228065.2 Penaeus monodon
ACAAATAAAAGTCCGAGACTAGCCTTGCAATCTGCATTTCGCTCGCCTCGCCGCCGCCCGCGTGCACAGCCTCGGCTGGAGAGGGCGACCGTTTCCCTCGAATATCCGAAAGGACCGCCGACATCATGCTCCCAGCGCGCGCGAGGCCCCCCCGGAAATGACGGCCATGTTTTAAGGCCATTTTGCCTCCGTGGATCCGCGAGATATGCGAACGCCCCGAGCCCGAACGGCCGGCGCCCGTCCTCCCGCCCGCAATGGCTCCGCAAGCACCTCGTTCGCATGCACACGGCGCCCGCACATGCACGCGCCGGCCTCTTATGGCTTCGGGGCAACAAGCATGGCTGGACCCGGGGGGGGGGGGGTGTCCTGAGAA
>NC_051410.1:20695919-20696023 GCF_015228065.2 Penaeus monodon
GTTTTAGTGACAGGGACTCCGACCAACATTAATGTAATAATGCATAGTGACCAACACGAGAATAATACAGAGGAAATAAGCGATATAGCAATAAGGTGGGGAAG
>NC_051410.1:20696463-20696585 GCF_015228065.2 Penaeus monodon
TTAATTCAATAACGTTCTCCCTCACACGATTATCATCCTGCATTCAGTTGTTATCATTTTATCTGTAAAACCTTTTATTCAATAGTTGGAACTGATTTTTGGTGGATATTGATAAAGTCGTG
>NC_051410.1:20696613-20697398 GCF_015228065.2 Penaeus monodon
ATAAATAACCACACTTTCCCATCATTATCTATTCATGGAAATCTTTTATTATGGCAAATATATGCACATGCAAATATCCTCACACACAGAGTTAATGATTAATGGTTAACGAATGCTGATTGCATAGCACTGTTGCTGAGCGTCCGCCATGTGCCGTCGCCAGTGTATTCGTTACTTCAGGAAAATATTGCTGTGGCGGTAATATTGCACTGGGGTTTGCAGAGCTGTTCTCCAACCTGATTCTGATCTCGAGGAAGCAATCTCAACCACCGGATGGAAAACTATGAGAGAGGAGGATAAAGACAAAGAACGAGAAATAGATATAGACAAATGAATATAAACAAATAAACGTATATTCAGGCAGACGGAGAAAACATGAAGAAAGTCGTGAAAGATACAGAAACGCGAATTAGATATATACAGACAGAAATGAAAAAAGGGAAACAGATCAATACAGAGAGAGGAGCAGTGAGACAAATAAACAGACAATTAAAAGGAACTAGAGAGGAAAAAAATACACAGAAGAACAGAGAACAAATAGAAATGAAGAGGTAAACAAGACAAGAACGAAATATATGAGAATGGTTGGAAATCATTTTCAAGGGCAAAATCAGGCATATTCTTATCAGTTCATGATCGCTCTTTCCACCAAGTCTTGTTTTGGAATTCTGCGTGTGGCAGCACAAGGCTTTCCCACTCAGAGCGTGTTTGTCTGGATACTCTCAAGATGTACTGTACGGGCATTGCTGCCTTCAAAATATATCATACCGCAGAAGCAGTGTTCT
>NC_051410.1:20698615-20699020 GCF_015228065.2 Penaeus monodon
GTCCCGAGACTAGCCTTGCAATCTGCACTTCGCTCGCCTCGCCGCCGCCCGCGTGCACAGCCTCGGCTGGAGAGGGCGACCGATTCCTCGAATATCCGAAAGGATCCGCCGACTATCATGCTCCCAGCGCGCGCGAGGCCCGCCCGGAAATGACGGCCATGTTTTTAAGGCCATTTTGCCTCCGTGGATCCGCGAGATATGCGAACGCCCCGAGCCCGAACGGCCGGCGCCCGTCCTCCCGCCCGCAATGGCTCCCGCAAGCACCTCGTTCGCATGCACACGGCGCCCGCACATGCACGCGCCGGCTCTCTTATGGCTCCGGGGCAACAAGGATGGCTGGACCGGGGGGGGGGGGCTGTCCTGAGAAATAGATATGGCATTTGCTTAGGCGTGACTGTGGGTGAA
>NC_051410.1:20699193-20699412 GCF_015228065.2 Penaeus monodon
CGTGCGTTCACTATGTTTTATACTATAAATGTTCTCTTTAAAGCCTGTGAATATTCAACCTGTATAAATAAAGATAACAAAAGAGTGAGCAAATTAAATCATCGTAAGCTGTTCGCATTCACTATTGCTCTTTATTCCAGATTATGCCAAAGGTTACATGGTTGAAGAATGTAACGGTATATCGATTACGAATTCCAAGAAGGATGGAGCCGAGAAGAG
>NC_051410.1:20700943-20701158 GCF_015228065.2 Penaeus monodon
AACTTAACATTTAAATATTTGAATTAGCAAATGATAGGTATTAGTGACAGGGACTCTCGACCAACATTTTAATGTAATAATGCATAGTGACCAACATAAGAATAATACAGAGGAAATAAGCGATGTGGCAATAAGGTGGTGGAAGTAAGAAATTAAAACACAAAAAGATGGAAAGATAATTAATATGCAACGTCTAAGGGGGGGGGGGTGTTCCT
>NC_051410.1:20701670-20702018 GCF_015228065.2 Penaeus monodon
AATACCCCCTCGGGTGGCCACACCAGTCACGGCTCTCTCTGTCCCTAGGGCTAGAGTCAGGAGTGTGTTTTCAGGGAACACCCCCCCCCCCCTCGGTACCTGTGCGGTTATTGACTATTTAATTATCTGTTTCCATCTTTTTGTGTTTTAAAATTTCTTACTTCCACCACCTCTTGCACATCGCTATTTTCCCTGTATTAATTCTAATGTTGGTCACTATGCATTATTACATTAAATGTTTGTTCGAGATTCCCTGTCACTATAACCTATCCTTTGCTATATTCAAATATTTAAATGTTGCAGTTTAATAATGAATAATAGACAATAAATATACAAATATATATGTGG
>NC_051410.1:20704470-20704765 GCF_015228065.2 Penaeus monodon
ACTTAACATTTAAATATTTGAATTAGCAATGATAGTTATTTAGTGACAGGGACTCCTCGACCCAACATTTTAATGTAATAATGCATAGTGACCAACATAAGAATAAACAGAGAAATAAGCGATGTGGCAAGAAGGTGGTGGAATTAAGAAATTAAAACACAAAAAGATGAAAGATAATTAAATATGTCAATAACCGTCACAGGTAACGAGGGGGGGGGTGTTCCTGAAACACCATCCTGACTCTAAGCCCCTCGGACAGAGGACCGTGACTGGTGTGGCCACCCGAGGGGGTATT
>NC_051410.1:20705165-20705465 GCF_015228065.2 Penaeus monodon
CTGACGTAAGGTGAAGGGAAATGACATTGAAAAGTTCTGCCTGCTGGCCGCTGACCTGCCTGCTGGCTGCTGCTCTGCCTGCTGGCCGCTGCCCTGCCTGCTGGCCGCTGCTCTGCCTGCTGGCCGCTGCCCTGCCTGCTGGCCGCTGCCCTGCCTGCTGGCCGCCGCCTTGCCTGCTGATTGGCCGCTGTCTATGTCTGCAGCTATCTGTCTGCTGTCTACCATACCATCATTCATATGCTGTGAGTGTTGTGTTGATCGCGCTATTTAGAGTAGGATTGTATATGGGTATATTTTGTG
>NC_051410.1:20705619-20708135 GCF_015228065.2 Penaeus monodon
TTCACATTTGGTAGCAGAGCGTTCCCTTTTCACTGCTTTATGAGATGGAAATGCCACTTGTCAGGACTGCTTTTTTTAATGTATTTGTTGTTTGTGTGGATTAAACGGGATGGAAACTGTACGAGGACAGCTAGGGGTGAATTGTCTATTGCGTCAGTGGAACAGGACTTTGGGGGTGTTAGAGTCAGTTGAATTCAAGATGTACTGTCAGAAATGATCCTAAGATGGAAAGTTTCTCAGGAAAGGGGGATGTAAGTTTGGGATTTTTTGGACTGAACGAGGAGCTTAGGCATAGCGGGAATGGTATGGATGAAAGAATGATTGGCGAGTGTTTAGCGAGAAATATTAGAGTACCTACATTAGGGTTGAAACTGAATGACAGAATGGAGCAGCGCAATGACTCGCTGGACGAATGCCTTGAGTGGATAATGACGATGGAATGTGAATGGACGGATTCCGCAGTAGGTAAAATAAGCGTGAGATAGCAAGGGAAGGAGAGATGAAAGAAGGGAAGAGATGTTATATATGTGTGAGAAATGGTCATGTGGCAACATGGTGCCGAAGTGGGAGAAATAGAATTGGGTATGATAATAGAAGATATCAGTATGATAGAAGTTAATAGTATGTCAACAGTCAGCAGAGGAAAACTAGCGAGGCCCGATGGGAGAAAAGCCCCGGCAGCCCGGGGGGCCTCATGAGCATGATCATCACGAGTAAATAGCGGGTATGAACGGAATTACTATTCATTAGCAAGAAAGTGTACGTGCAAACCCCTAGAGTTACGGCTATAATAGGAGGAGTGGAAATCGTAAGTCTGTGTGATAGGGGAGCAGAAGCGTCCTTAATTACTAGCAACATCTACGAAAATTACTTGCGTCCTCGGAGATTTCAATTAACGCCTTCAAAGTTTAGAGTAAGATCAGCAGAGGGAAGTTTATTAATCTGTAAAGGTTGTGCTGTAACTACAATAGTAATATGTGGTGTTAAAGTTGAGAATGTCATGCTACAGGGTGCCGTGGATTTGTGGGTGGAGACAAACAGCGGTTTGTTGGGAATGACGTCTTTCGGAGTGGCGAAGTGTGACCTTTTATGTATGTTTTCTAAAACAGTTAAGTAATAATGAATGGTAGGAGCACATAAAAGAAGTAAGAGAAGTAAGTAAATTAAGTCGTAGGTGTGATTGGGGATATGTGTTACCAGGGAAAAGCCAAATCCCCATAATTCCAGCATGTTGAGGCAAGTGAGGAATCAAGAAGTATTAATTGAACCGTTAATGGGGAAGATGAAGGTTAGATGCCAGAAGGGGTAGTGCCACTGCCTATTACATCTGCGGTAAGATGGGAAGTGTTTCATGCCTCATATCTAATTTGTCCGAGAAAATGTGCAAATTAAGAAGGTTGGGCGGTTGCAAAGTAGTAAAGCAAAGAAATAGAAGTAAAAGAGGTCAGAGGATGTGAAGTGGAAAGTAATGTAGTAGATATAAAATGTCAGGAAATTTAGATAGAAATAGAAAAATCACTCGTATAGAGACTATTTATTTGAATACCGTGATGTCTTGCACATGAGAGGCGACCCCAATAGGGACTGGCATCATGAGTTCAGCATGTTCATACCTTCACGACAGAACAACCATTAGGAATACTTACAGGAGATACCACCAAATCAGATACCAGTAGGTGAAAGGACACATTGTGGAGTTTGGGTGAGCAAGCCGTGATTCACCCCAATTGTAAGTCCCTATTCGGCAGCAGTAGTTGTGAGAAAGAAAGACCAATCATTAAGACTATGCATTGATTACCGCCAATTGATTAAATATACTATCAGAGACGCATTCCCTTTTCCAAGGATTAATGAAACCGCGGAGGCATTAGAAATATTTTTCCACATTAGATTTTAGCCGCGGGGTACCATCAGATAGAAGTGCATACAAGGAATCAACAAAAAAACGGCTTTTAGTACGCTATTCGGTCATTATGAATACAAGCGCTTACAAATGGGGTTGTTAAACATCCCCCCATTTCAGCGGTACATGGAGAGGATATTGGGGGATAAAATATTTGCTACACTATTTGTTTATCTTGACGATGCTATCGTTTTCAGCAAGACGGTCGAAGATCATATTGCACGTTTACAGGATTTGTTTGTTCGAATGAGAAAATACGGACTTAAATTCAAACCCAAGAAATGTTTATTGTTTTGCAACTGAAGTACTTATATGGTATCCAAACATCGAAAAGGCAGCAAGTGCAGATCAAAAAAGTAGCTTCAGTAAAGTCCATGGCTGAAACCAAAAACCGTGAGAGACGTCAGGCGTATTCATAGGATTTTGTTCCTTTTAAAGAAAATTTTGAAAACACTTTGCCCAAAAGGCTGCACCGTTGCATTGTTTAATGTTGGGGGACTCGCGCTGATCTGTCGTCAATGAATGGGATGGTAAATGTGAAGAGGCTTTTGACGAACTAAAAACCATGTTAACAACCACACCTGTGTTACGATGACCGAATTTCGACAAGAGC
>NC_051410.1:20708162-20710353 GCF_015228065.2 Penaeus monodon
GAGAGAAAGGAGACCGAGCAAGTTTTCAAAGGTGAGGGGATTACTGTCCCAAAAGCACGACGGGAAATTGCATCCTATATTTTACGCAAGCATAGGTTTAAGGAGATCGGAAGCTGGAATTACTGGCGCTAAAATGGGCAATCTGTGATAAATTTAAAGATTATTTAACAAGTATGAAATTCGTTGTTTACACAGATAATAGTCCGTTAATTTATTTAGAAACATCAAAATTGGGAGCAGTGGAAAGTAAATGATTAAATTATTTGAAGCAGTTTAATTTCGAAGAAAAGTACAAACCAGGATCAATACACCGTCGCGGATGAACTGAGATAACCGGAGAATATGGAAAATGATACAGAGGAAGAGTACACTGCCATGGCAGTAACTACAAAGTTCTACTTGATAAAATCTCGCGGATATTGGCCAGGGATGTGGGCAACCGTAGAAAATTATGTGGGACATGTGAGAGATGTAATGTGCGACGATGAAACCCCGAAGGCTAAGTAATCATGGGAAAATAGAATGAGCCTTCCGTAGGAGATCTAGCAATGAGTTTAACGGTTTTTTAGAGAAAGATGGGTATTTGAAATGTCTCTATAGTAACTGATGTATTTTCAGAGAACTCGTTGCATTTCCTACTAAGATCGAAAGGCATTTACCGCAGGAAAAATAAAGGAGCAAATATTTGATAAGTTTGGGGCACCTGACAGATTGCTTTCAGATCAAGGCAGAAAATTTCTTAGCTTCGCCTATCAAACAGTTGTGCACTGTTATGGGGTAACAAAGTAAGAACGAGTGCAATATCACCCGCAAGGAAACGGATGTTGTGAAAGATTTATCCTGACGTTACACGGGCTTTTAGTAACCTTAGATGAGAAAGCAAAAAAGAAATGGCCGGAACATGTGCCGCATGCAACGACAGGCTTTCACCTCTTGGAAGCAAAATTGCCACGAGACCCAGTTATAATTAATGGTAGGAGGAAACTCCTGATGAATGGGTAAGCGAACTGAGAGAAATGCAAATGACCATTTGGCAGATAACTAGGAAACACAAGGATGAGAGAGGGAAAGAGACTAGCTGGGTAGTTTGGCCTGGAAGTACTGTCAAGGATAATGTTGAACAGGATGTTAAAATGCAGATCAGTGGTACGAAAATCGCTGGGTAAGAAGGCAGTTTTAGACCCTAAGGCCGGTGTATATAAATCCGTTTCTTACGATGACTCAAGGAAGAACAGGTAGAAAACAGGATGATCTAAAGCAGCTTCTCCATCACAATCAGTTGAGTAAAAAATCTTAGATGACAAATTTGTAGATCCCTAAATTAGAGTAGAGGCCATTCCCTAGGAGATTTACGTAATCGAGTGGTATCAGTGAAAGCAGATCTGTCCTGAGTGAGGCGGGGCATCCTCTACCTTACTTGAGCTAATTTTGGCTGTCTCTTTTACTAAAAACTATATCATATTTCTACACTTAATATTATAAAGAAACTGGGTATATTACGGGAATTTGATAGATTTTAAGTGAATTGCGATGAATGGAAGGTGAACGAGTGATAGCTATGTAACGGCTTCCATTAATGTATAATAAATGCTTATACAGGTTAAGGCATATGGCAGATGGTACATGAAGTGACAGAAGTGAGAAAATGAAGTAAGAATGTCTGGCGGGAATAGATATTGTTTGTATATATTTACAGTAGTAGGTACATGGGGGGGGGGGGGAGACTGACGCTTAATTACGTAATATTCTGGAAGTGGTAGGTTATGCATTAGCGAAACTGATGCCAGGGGTTGTTAAGAGGGAAGGGGTAGGTCGATTAGAGAAGATGACAAGGAGGAGGGATTTGGTCATGGTTAGGATTGGTAAATAAGAGAAACTGATGGGATTCTTATGCCAATTTCCACACAGTTCAAACTAGATGAGTAAGAAAGGTAGATGGATGCAAAGAATGAAATCTTACGCCATTTTTTATACAGTTGGATGGGTAAGCGGACGATGAAAATAGGGGAGTTCTTACGCCAGTTCCATGCTGTAAAATCAGACTGCATGAGAGGAAAGAAAAAAAGGAAACCTCATAATTTCTGTACAATAAGTCAAATGATGAGAAGTAGCTCAGAGTGGAACTGAGCTCGAAATAAGAAGGGGCGATTGTAAGGGAGTAAATGTGAAGAGCGAAGATATGAGAGAACAT
>NC_051410.1:20710393-20710661 GCF_015228065.2 Penaeus monodon
TAGGTATTAGTGATAGGGACTCGTGACCAACATTTTAATGTAATAATGCATAGTGACCAACATAAGAATAATACAGAGGAAATAAGCGCTGTGGCAATAAAGGTGTGGAAGTAAGAAATTAAAACACAAAAAGATGGAAAGATAATTAAATATGTCAATAACCGTCACAGGTAACGAGGGGGGGGGGGGTGTTCCCTGAAAACACACATCCTGATCCTAGCCCTCGGACAGAGGAGCCGTGACTGGTGTGGCCACCCGAGGGGGTATT
>NC_051410.1:20710734-20711176 GCF_015228065.2 Penaeus monodon
CTGACGTAAGGTGAAGGGAAGTGACATTGAAAAGTCAATATCTAATGAGATTGTATACAGTGATCAAAACCGGACGTTGCCCTGCCTGCTGGCCGCTGCCCTGCCTGCTGGCCACTGCCCTGCCTGCTGGCCGCTGCCCTGCCTGCTGGCCGCTGCCCTGCCTGCTGGCCGCTGCCCTGCCTGCTGGCCGCTGCCCTGCCTGCTGGCCGCTGCCCTGCCTGCTGGCCGCTGCCCTGCCTGCTGGCCGCTGCCCTGCCTGCTGGCCGCTGCCCTGCCTGCTGGCCGCCGCCTTGCCTGCTGGCCGCCGCCTTGCCTGCTGGCTGGCCTCTGTCTATCTGTCTGCAGCTATCTGTCTGCTGTCTACCATACCATCATTTATATGCTGTGAGTATTGTGTTGGTCATGCTATTTAGAGTAGGATTGTATATGGGTATATTTTGTG
>NC_051410.1:20711320-20711932 GCF_015228065.2 Penaeus monodon
TAACGAAGTTGCTCTTTTACGATAAGTCATTCTGACGCTGGTAACAGTGATCAAAACCGTGCGTTGCCTGGCCTGGTGGTCCGCGTCCCTTCCGCTGGGCAGTGCCTGTGCTGCCGCTGCCATGCATGCTGGCGCTTCCCTTGCCTGGCTGGCCGCTGCCTTGGCTGCTGGCCGCTGCCGTGCCTGGCTGGCACGGTGCCTGCTCTGGCCGCTGCCGGCCGCTGGCCGCTGCCTGCTCGATGGACCGTCTGGCTGCTGGGCCGCGCTCTGCCTCTGCCCGCGCCGCGCATGCTGGCTCCTGTCCTGCAATCTGGCCGTGCCTGCTGCTGGCCTCCGCCCGTGCTTTGTCCGCTCCCATGCCTGCTGCCGCTGCCTGCCTGACTTGGCCGCTGGCCCTCCATGCTGGCCGGCCGCTGCGGGTGGCCCTTGCCTCTAGGGCACGCGCCTGCCGTGCTGACCGACTGCCCGTGCGTGCTGGCCCGTCTCTAGACCTGCTGGCCGCCTCGTTCTATGTTGCAGTATCTGTCTGCTGTCTCCTTTATACGTCAGTTTATGCTTGAGTTGCTGTGGTCATGCTATATTAGATAGGATTTTATATGGTATATTTGGTGG
>NC_051410.1:20714668-20715492 GCF_015228065.2 Penaeus monodon
TTTAGTCATTCGCAAAGCAAAAGCCAGCCATTAGGCCTAAGGGACGAAATGGCGAGGCGGGAGAGTGACCAGCGCCAACGTGTGTCCCGTCGCCACTCAGGCCAGAGTGCTCTTTTGTTGTATTCTAGGCTGGGCTGAGGAATCGGACGAGGCAGCTACAGAGGAATCGGACGAGGCTACTGCTGAGGTATCAGACGAGACAACTGCAAAGAAATTGGACGAAGCTACTGCTGAGCAATCGGCCAAGATAACTGCAAAGGAATCGACTAGGCAGTTACAGATGAATCAGACGAGGCTACTGCTGAAATATCGGCCAACACAACTGTAAAGGAATCGGACTAGGCAGCTGCGAAGGGATCGGACGAAGCAACTGCTGAGGAATAGGAAGAGGCAACTGCTGAGCAATTGGACAAGGCAAGGAAGAATAGGACGAGGCAACTGCGCAGGAATCAGACGATGCAACTACGAAGGAATCGGACGGGGAAACTGCTGAGTAATCGGACGAGGCAACTGCGGAGGAATCGGACAAGGTAACTGCGAAGAATCGCGTATAAGGTAACTCCAAAGGAATCGGACGAGACAAGGGGGAGAGGGTGCTTCTGGCTACCAGTTCGATTTTTTTTTCACATCAGAGCGGACCCTACGACAGAAGACATACCGAGAGGCGGTGTTCCAAAATGGTGCTAGGTCTCGGGAATCCAAAATCATTTAAGTCAGATTTTGCTCTTGTGTGCATAGGGAGGGTTTCAAATCCTTTGTGAGCAGGTTTGATTGTTTGATATCTATGTCCTTTTTTACACGATCCCTCGACTGGAGGACTCACC
>NC_051410.1:20715845-20715991 GCF_015228065.2 Penaeus monodon
TTAAGCGTGTGTACCTGACTGTTTCTCTATGTGTGGATTTGTCCCTGAATGTGTATACAACACTTCCACTTCTGGCCAAGACCAAACCGCGTTACCTGGAATTTCACTTTCAAATCCCGTAGGTTAGTGCTCCTGTCGAGGGATCT
>NC_051410.1:20719483-20719695 GCF_015228065.2 Penaeus monodon
CAGAAACGCACTGAACAAAAGACAAATGCACTCAAGAAAAGAAAAACACATGTAACGGGCAAACACTTACGCAACTAATGAACATGTGTAAACTTAGAATGAACAGTTAACGCCAAGAAGAGAAACACACAACAAAATCTAAAAGCACTTAGGAACAGGTAACTACACTAAAGAGAAGTAAGAGTACAAAAAACACAATTAGAAACACTTCT
>NC_051410.1:20719741-20719882 GCF_015228065.2 Penaeus monodon
GGAAGACCAGGCAAACAACTTTAACGACGTACGGACGATAACAGAACAAACACACATGTATGCGCAAGCACTTTTTCCCTTCACCGTTTCCATGGCAACGAACAGCTTCCTTTTTTCTCAAACGGAAGATTACTTTCTAGA
>NC_051410.1:20720500-20721027 GCF_015228065.2 Penaeus monodon
ATAAAAGTCAGCCTAGATACCACTAAGTCCGTTTCTCGTTCTTTACTTCCGTTTGATTTGAACGTTTGCGCATCAAAACGTTTTGTTTGCGAAATAACTCTACGAGAATGTGTTTTTTTCTTTACCACTGACTTCACGGTATTATTATTCGAAAGAAAACGTGATATGACTTCTTCTGAAGTATGAATTTCAATAAATTATAACAGTAGGAAAATTGATGTGCAAATCATTCCATGCTTACGTCTTTGATTGGCATTTTTCGCGAGAAGTAGATTTATGTGACATTTTTTAAATGTTCTTGACGAATGATAGATAGGTAATTAATGTTTGTTGTTACATCCAGTCGGCTGAGTTTCAATAAAAACATTTTCAGATTCATAAGTGTGCTTATTTTTATTCTTGTCACCTAAATGTCGTGTGACGTATAGAAGAATAAATTTTAATAATTCTTTTCCAATTAATAAGCGCCAGTTTCAGAAGATAATTACTTCTCTGTCAGATGCATGTGTGTACATAAATAAAAGCTT
>NC_051410.1:20723879-20724246 GCF_015228065.2 Penaeus monodon
CATTAATCAAAGTCAGCAGGAATCTTAAGGCGCCTCCTTTATTGGCCGATAGTCCTTACGAGAGTACTTTATGGCACATTATTCACCCGACAAGGTCATTATTCCAGAGTTCTTCATCTAACACACTTTGTAATATTTTTCAGCCTATTTGCAAGGGCAATGCTGGTTGCAACAGTCAGACTTCGAAAACATGAAAGAAACGTGAAAAACTCATACATACACATACACACACTCACATATACAAAAATACGTGTAGTTTTCGTGTTGCGTCCTCGTAAACCTGAAAATGTTCAGGAAACTGTAAATATGATATCCATATTGCTATTGTAACGTTGATGAAACAATAACAGTGAACAGAGGAACTTCA
>NC_051410.1:20724289-20724488 GCF_015228065.2 Penaeus monodon
TTAGATATTTGACATCGGAATTAATTAATATTTCAGATCTACCTACCGCAGCATGCATTTTAAACGTGTTCATAAGTTGTTGATGATTATTTGTTAATTACAATTTTTTTCTACCGTCATTTATGAAAACAAGCTTATCATGAAATTCGCCATTTCAGAAACATAGATGACAATAATAAAACAATTATCAAACACCGAA
>NC_051410.1:20725633-20725817 GCF_015228065.2 Penaeus monodon
AACTCACCGAACAGTTTTATCCGTTAATCCATTTTTACTTCTATCGTAATCAAGTCAAATATTTTAAGTCAAAAGCTTTCAACTCTCTCTTTTGATATCCGCTCATACTTCAGTTCATTTCCTGTATTATACCCGTTTCATGAGGATATCGACAACAATATTGGTGCGTGATTTCCACATATAC
>NC_051410.1:20728691-20728798 GCF_015228065.2 Penaeus monodon
TTTTTAAAAAGTAATAAAACAATAAAAGAGATACTAAATGGAATGAATTAGTGCCTTTTTAAAAGCTAGAAACTTATTGAATAGAAATTCGCGTAGCGTACGAGAAA
>NC_051410.1:20738566-20738693 GCF_015228065.2 Penaeus monodon
AGTAATAAAACAATAAAAAGAGACACTAAAAGGAATGAATGGTTTTTTTTTGCTAAAAAAAACTTATAAATAGAACTTCGCTTGCTTAGGGAAAAAAAAAGGGAACCCCTATAAAACGAATTTTAAA
>NC_051410.1:20742318-20742441 GCF_015228065.2 Penaeus monodon
TAAAAAAATATATTATTTTAATTTTATATATCTTATTATTATATTTAATATATTTTATAATTTATATATAAATATTATATATATTATAATATTAATATATTTAATATTATAATAAAATTATAT
>NC_051410.1:20743635-20744017 GCF_015228065.2 Penaeus monodon
GTCAGAGTTTCGACCTCCCGCTCCGACTCATCTGCTTAACGAGCGACAAAAATCCGCAGCAAGTTTGGAGGCGAAACGGACCTCAATGTCGGGGCTTACCTGTCGACGCAGCGTGAGCTCCCCGGCGGCCGTTCGCGAGCCCGGGATGGAGATCGACAAATGATGTGATATTCCATTTTTCATGTTTCATGCGTGTTTGTGTATAGATAAAATTTGTAGATTTTTGCATTTTTTAAATATTTGCACTGTAAAAATTTTGGAAATTTCATCCTTTTCATTATGGTGTTTGTAAAATGGATACATTCCCGTTGTGACTTTATAAATAATGATGACTTATATTTATGTTTTTAAAATAAACGTCACTACACGCACCCATTACGTA
>NC_051410.1:20744835-20744918 GCF_015228065.2 Penaeus monodon
AAGGGAAAAATTGAATTAGTTATTTCGCCCCCCATGGTTTTTATAGGTACCGATAATACCCTAGACTTTAAATGTGCCATAAC
>NC_051410.1:20744976-20745051 GCF_015228065.2 Penaeus monodon
TTTAAAATATATAACTTATATAAAATATAATTAAAATTTTAATATTTATTATATTTAAAAATTTTTATTATATTT
>NC_051410.1:20745195-20745261 GCF_015228065.2 Penaeus monodon
TATATAATATTGTAAATATTAATATAATTAAAATAAAATTATAATATATAAATATATTTTGTTGTG
>NC_051410.1:20745309-20745377 GCF_015228065.2 Penaeus monodon
AAATGTCTTTATTCCATGTATTGATATTTACTATATTTTACATTATGTGTGTTTGTATTATAAAACCA
>NC_051410.1:20747383-20748158 GCF_015228065.2 Penaeus monodon
GAAAAAAACATTCTTTTTGATAACATAAATGAATATGTATAAGTTAGTTTTACATAATAGCGGTTTGATGACAGGGAACAAAAGCATTTGATGTTGAACCGCACAATGCAGAGTATATCAGTGGTCCATGGGCATTTTCGCAACCACTGCGGAGTCCTCTTCGTCCACCACTCATCCACAGCAATTAAACGCTGTGCCACCTCTATGAGAGACTAATTCTGTAACGTCTGATTGTCCCTTTGGCAGCGAGAGTACTCCAGCGACGGGAATTCTACGCCCGTGTCCAGATCCACGAAATTCAGGTCCATCCAGTTATATTGCTCTTCAAATAGTTTGCTGAATCACGTACTTCGGACTTGCAGGGAGACACGGTGGCAGCTGGGGTGAGTGAATATGTTACATTCTATAATTCAGACTATTTTGCACTGGTTATCTATATTTCATTATTCTAAAGTTTGTTTATTGTGAGGGGAGTGTGATATTGAAAGGATTTATATCATTCATGTATCTGTCAAGTTAAATCACCAATAATGTCTGAACTGTTAACGGAAACGATTATATGAAAAGTTTATGGGACAATAAGAGATTTCCTGTAAGTGGGAGAATGGATTAGCTTTTCTGAAGGAAGGGAGGATGGAGAGGCTGCTCGTTTTAGTGAAGTCGCCAGTGACGATATGAAATAAACAGAAATGTTAGCTTGCATTTGATAAAGCATTTAAATTCCTTTGTGTACTTGACACGATTAAGATCTCAGATTACTTTGCTCTATTCTACA
>NC_051410.1:20750091-20750171 GCF_015228065.2 Penaeus monodon
AAAACATTGTTCTTCATATAGGAAATGGTGGTATTGTTGTTTACTGTCTCCATCGCGAGCGAGTTATATGTTCACACGCA
>NC_051410.1:20750835-20750953 GCF_015228065.2 Penaeus monodon
GGGCCGGGGGAAAAACAACCCAAACCCCCAAAAACAAATAAACCCCTTTTTAAACCCCGGGTTTTTAACCCCGGGGGGTTTGGGAAAAAAAAATTGGGAAAGCTTTAGACAAAGCCAT
>NC_051410.1:20753756-20753906 GCF_015228065.2 Penaeus monodon
ATAAAAAAATAAAAAGAATCTAAAGGAAATGATTAGTTTCCTTTTTTTGCTAAAAAAAAACTTATGAATAGAAAATTGCTTTGCGTACGAAAAAAAATGGGGCCTATAAAACGAATTTTTAAAAAAAACCCGGTACACTCCTGCCGGGGG
>NC_051410.1:20763335-20763817 GCF_015228065.2 Penaeus monodon
AAGACACTTTGGGGATAGCGATAATAAGGAGAACATTATTGATAAAAATCATAGTCTTCAGTATATAGAATAAAGATAACATCAAGGGAAGTCCAAGCAGCGGTAAGCACACAGGAATGATTTTAATGAAAGCGTACCGAACAAAAAGTCCTTTTCCAACACGAAAAAGTTTCAAGCCGCTGCCACACACATATTTTAATGAAAAGATTGTGGATGAAATACCTGGGACAATTGCTCAGACCGCGAGAGAAATATCAGGAATGCGAATAAAAGGAATAACGACTGAGTGAGAAGTAAGAGTGAAAACGAGAACGAGGGAAATGGGCAGAGGAAAGGGAAACACGTGGAAACAAGTAGAGGCAGGAAGAGCGCGAGGGATTGAGGGATTGAACAGACGGAGGAAGAGAGGAAGAAATAGAACTGATGAGCAAAAATGATTTACATAAACTTGTGTTACATTTATTTCATTTCCACATCTATGA
>NC_051410.1:20766368-20766978 GCF_015228065.2 Penaeus monodon
AAGGAACCAGGTTTAAAAGGAGCATTGACTGGTTCCTTCTTGACAATAAATTGCCAGGGAGCCAGAAATTGTTGTGTGTGTTTGCGTGTTTATATGCATATATTTGGTATCATTAAATATTCTGGTATATAGGTTAATCATTAGCTGGAACTGATAATGATGTGTGCTGTTCATAGAGCTCCCTGGCAATTTATTGTAAAAAAAGGAACCAGTCAATTCTTTGTTCTGCTAGAATTTCCCTGGCCGAGGCATGCAGGCCTTCTCCTGTGAGCCAAAAGCACGACAGGTCAATTATGTTATTCTTGCAAGGTTTTCATCTATTTGTCATGATAATTTTACAGTATCTGCTTGCTAACCGTGTAGTTAGGAAAGACAAAGAAACAAATAAAAAACTTTCATACGCTAAATTTTAAATAATACGCGAGGAGGTGCTTGCTAGTGCAGTTAAGATTGAAACGGGTATCTTTAGCGCTAAAATACCTAGCTGGGACAATCGTTAAGACGCGTCTTACGGGCTTATATCATATTTTTTAAGACTTAAGTCGATTGTCCGACATGCTGTGCTCTTGAAACAGAATTTCAAACTTAAGATTTTTTGTGAATATGGGCT
>NC_051410.1:20768002-20768139 GCF_015228065.2 Penaeus monodon
TATATTTTTTCTCAGACTGATATCAAATGACCCACGAATGTACCCATGCTGAACATTGCCTCGCTACGGAAAAGTTAATGGCCTGTAACATTTCAACTCTTTCGCAAGAGAAAAAAACGAGTGAGTAGAGAGTAAAA
>NC_051410.1:20768379-20768485 GCF_015228065.2 Penaeus monodon
AAGATTAATAGAAGATGATAGATATACACCACAACACTGTATGTATGCATGTATTACATAATATATAATCTATAGGCTTTTGGGCATTTCCAAACCCCTAACATTT
>NC_051410.1:20769454-20769820 GCF_015228065.2 Penaeus monodon
GGGGTGGGGGGTTTGGGGGTTTTTTTTTTGGGTTTTTTTGAAAAAATGTTGTGTTTTGTTTGGTTGGGGGGTGGTATACAAATAAAAATTCAATATTCCCAAATTTTTCTTTAATTTAAAAAAATTATATCATTTAAACCTTTAATTTTTTTATGGTTTTTAAGTAAAAAAAAATTAAAGAAACAACCCCTTTTTTAAAAGAAAAAAAAAATACAAACTTGAGATTCGTATTTTTTAGTTTTACCAGTAAAACCTGTTGAAAAAATCTTTGGGTTTCGGGATGCTCCCAAAAAAGGGATTTTAATATATTAAAATTAATAATTATTTTTAAAATATTAATAGTTAAAATGAAAAATTGTTATAAAT
>NC_051410.1:20770268-20770361 GCF_015228065.2 Penaeus monodon
TATAGGGAAAAAGGGTTTTGGACAAGTTTCACCGGCGGGTCCCCCATTTTAATAAAAAAAAAATTTTATAGATTTTAATTATAAATATAATTT
>NC_051410.1:20770713-20770839 GCF_015228065.2 Penaeus monodon
ATCCCCCTCAGTTTATTTTATTTGACCTTTTAGTGGCTTGCAAAGTCAAACACTTTGTTACTTCTGTTCATTCAAAAACAAATTACTTTCACCGTATTTTTAAAAGCTGTTGAATTTTGTTTTCGT
>NC_051410.1:20771002-20771249 GCF_015228065.2 Penaeus monodon
GGCAACTGAAACGACATGGTTGTTTTCCATTTTCATATATGTAAAATTAACTTAGCGGGGGCTAATATTAAAAATCTTTCTGTACCTAGAGGAAACCCTTTCCCTTAAAAAATCAAAGAAAAGATTTTGTCCTTTATTTTGGGTATATTCCCGGCATAAAAAAATAATGGTGTGATCACTGGACAGGCCCTGTCAAAATTGAACTGGAGCCCCCCCCGGGAAAAGAAGGGGGAAATTAAAAACCCTT
>NC_051410.1:20771286-20771516 GCF_015228065.2 Penaeus monodon
CTTTTCACCTTGGAAAATTTTTAAAAATTTGACTTGGGAGGGAATGTGGTAAAAAAAGGAAAAATTTTTTTTTATTTTAAAAGATTTTTTTAAAAAAAAAAAAAGTAATTTTTAAAAGCTTTTTTTTAAAAAAAAGAAAAAAATTTTTTTTTTCCTTTGAAAACAAAAATTTAATTTTTTATGCAAAAAGAGGTTTTTTTTTTTAAATAAAAAGAAAACCCCCAAAAAAA
>NC_051410.1:20771671-20771830 GCF_015228065.2 Penaeus monodon
TTATTTTTTTAAAAACCAAAACCAAACCTTATTCCCAAAAAAATTTTTAAAAAAGGCCCCGCTAATAAACGAGACCCGGGAGGAAAAGCCCGCCCTTGTTAATTTTTAGGTTTAGTTGGGTTTTTTTTCAAATTTTGAACCAGTTTTCGTCACATCCTG
>NC_051410.1:20771917-20772135 GCF_015228065.2 Penaeus monodon
AAACCATTCTGTATCGCATACTCAAAACATATCAAGATAAAGCCACGTTTTTTATATATTGATATTATTCTGCACTAGACAAGCAAATTTAATGGAATTTTTTTTTTTCAGTAATGTGATATTCGTACTTGGGGGGGGCGGGTGTGACATATAACTCGCTACGCGATGGAGACATAAACGAACAATACCACCATGTCCATATGAAGAACAATGTTTTA
>NC_051410.1:20772167-20772313 GCF_015228065.2 Penaeus monodon
ATCTGAACTGGAGGAACCTTTGAAGTTCCGATCCTTGCGAAGCGAAGAGCAAGGGTCACATATCATTAAATCATACACATATTTAAGTAATCTAATGGTTTTCCATGACTTTTATGAGATACAAAAATAACTCTTTTAACCTTTGT
>NC_051410.1:20774409-20775222 GCF_015228065.2 Penaeus monodon
GAATAGAGTAAAGTAATCAAAGATCTTAATCGGGTCAAGTACCCAAAGGAATTAAATGCTTTATCAAAGGAGCAAGCTAACATTTCTGTTTATTTCCTATCGCACTGTCGACCTGCACAAAACGAGGCAGCCTCGCCATACTCCCTTCCTTCAGAAAAGCTAATCCATTCTCCCACTTACAGGACATCTCTTATTGTCCCATAGACTTTTCATATATCGTTTTCCGTTAACAGTTCAGAGCATTATTGGTGATTTAACTTGACAGATACCTGAATGATATAAGCCTTCCAATATCACACTCTCACTCCACCCCTCACAATAAACAACCTTTAGAATGATAAATATAGGATAACACGTGCAAAAATAGGCTGAATTAAATAGAATGTAACTTATTCACCTCACACCCAGCTGCCACCGGTGTCTCCCTGCAAGTCCGAATTACGTGATTCAGCAACTATTTGAAGAGCAATATAACTGGATGGGACCTAATTTCGTGATCTGACACGGGCGTAGAATTCCCGTCGCTGGAGTATCTCGCTGTGCCAAGGGACAATCAGACGTTTACAGAAGTTAGTCTCTCATAGAGGTGGCCACAGGGGGCGGTTTAAATTGCTGTGAATGAGTGGTGGACGAAGAGACCTCCGCAGTGGTTGCGAAATGCCATGGCCCACTGATATAATCTGCATTGTGCGGTTTCAACATCAAATGCCTTTTGTTCCCTGTCATCAAACCGCTATTATGTAAACTTACTTATACATATTCATTTATTGTATCAAAAGAATGTTTTTTTCTTTCTTTACATATCGACCACAT
>NC_051410.1:20778671-20778980 GCF_015228065.2 Penaeus monodon
TCACAACTGGTAATAGTATCCATTTGACCAATCACCAATAATGAACAGGACTGAACATTTCCAAAATTTATACAGTGCAAATATTTTAAAAACATGCAAAAATCTACAGATTTTATCTATACACAAACACGCATGAAACATGAAAAATGGAATATCACATCATTTTGTCGATCTCCATCCCGGGCTCGCGAACGGCCGCCGGGGAGCTCACGCTGCGTCGACAGGTAAGCCCGACATTGAGGTCCGTTTCGCCTCCAAACTTGCTGCGGATTTTTGTCGCTCGTTAAGCAGATGAGTCGGAGCGGGAGG
>NC_051410.1:20781620-20781722 GCF_015228065.2 Penaeus monodon
TTTCTCGTAGCTAATCGAAGTTTCTATTTTCATAAGTTCCTTTTAGCTTAAAAGGACCTCATTCAGTTCCATTTTAGTGTATCTTTTATTGTTTTATTACTT
>NC_051410.1:20784547-20784783 GCF_015228065.2 Penaeus monodon
CACTGAGTTTCCCTATTTCGCTTCTTCTGTTTCCCCTTCTTCCATTCCTTCTCTGCTCCCTCTCCACTGCCGGTCTGCACATACAAAGAATTTTTATAGGCTGGAAACAACACATAATCAAGTCCGCCTCAGGCTCCTTTATGCCAGCGCCTGAACTCGACTGGGCTTTCGTTCTGGCCGGCTGGGGGGAAACTAGCTTCTAGCTTTGTTCATCGTATGGCGGCATGATATTTGAT
>NC_051410.1:20785533-20785929 GCF_015228065.2 Penaeus monodon
CACCGTTTTTTTCGCCTGTCTTGATTTTGACGGTTGAGAATAAGGAAAAAAAAATCTTAGGGAAGAAATTAGCACATGTATTTACAGAATAAAAGACAAATCCAAACTAAAGTTCCCAGCAGCAAAAGTGACGAGAGCGATTTTGCATTTGGTTCGCCAACCAGCGGATATTTTGCATTTGGGAATTCGAAGCAACATTTCCTGCAAGCACGGCGAATATGGAGAGATGCAGCGAGGCGCCGTCCGCGGGGAACATCGGAGGGTAAGGAAGTAAGAGAGAACTGCTGACGAAGGAGACTGGGAGTGGAGGTTCCGGCAGCAGGTTGGGGAGGTTGGAGAACATAAGTGAAGGAGGCTTGGGATAATGTGCAGTAATGGGTTCATGAGAATATTGTG
>NC_051410.1:20786219-20786362 GCF_015228065.2 Penaeus monodon
TCATCCCTGTTGTGCCTCGTGCGTGGCTTAGGCGCCGCTGCCTTAATCCCGCGACGGAACAAGGAGCAATAATCCTCGCGGCAAATGCTTCAAGGCAAACGGGATACTAATTCTGCTATATTGCCCATTACCCTAAACATTAA
>NC_051410.1:20790684-20790906 GCF_015228065.2 Penaeus monodon
AAAGAGAGGAAAGGGCAAAGAGGAAGCGGATGAAAGCCTCGTGCCAGTCCTCGGCCAGCGGCTTTTTCCAGCGCTTTTTACATATCGCTTACCGTCTCTTTTCCTCAGATTATTGGCATTATTATCTTCTCGTACATTGGATTCTGTGCTCGGGAGGGCACGAGTGCTACCAGCCCTGCGCGCGAGGCTCGTCCGCTCGCGTAAATCATACAGCTGGGAATA
>NC_051410.1:20793085-20793403 GCF_015228065.2 Penaeus monodon
CACAATACACACACGGCGATATCTTGCATAGGAATAAATACGAACGAGATATTGCAACTGCAGCCCCTTGCACAAACAGTGGCAGCAACAGTTGATTTACAGAGATAAAACGAAATCGCACTCATATTAGATTGGTAGTATATCCACACGAACATGGCTAGCCAGACTAGAATAATATTCTGTTCTGTGCACGATTCAGAGGACAGAGGCTTAATCCGTAGTGATGGACTCCTTAGGCGATTTTTTCCTTTTTTCAAAAATGGATTAGGCGTGTTTGTTAGTTCACGGAAATCAGGTATCGATATGTAGAATTGCCTG
>NC_051410.1:20793420-20793587 GCF_015228065.2 Penaeus monodon
TGTTTTTTTTAGAAATTAAGTGAAAGCGGAATTATCGTTTAAAGGATATTAAGTTTACAATTTTTTTTCTAGGTGGCTGTGAATGCTACAAACCATCTATCTTAAATCTGGCTGTATTTATATACCAAAGATAATAATCCATTTATCAAAAAAAATAAAAAAGACCT
>NC_051410.1:20793706-20794062 GCF_015228065.2 Penaeus monodon
GCTACACACGTGCTATCTCCCCTCCTCGTACTAAGAGCAATATATCCAACTGGGCAAAAGTTTTGTGAGCATAAATTGGATAACTTTAATTCTAAATAGGCGGTTGGCTATGAGGAGGAAAAGTACGGGGTGTTCAAATCGTACGACCGAAGAATATTTATTCCGGGAGTGAATTGATGACACCGAGATCCGTCTCTCACAGGGCAGTCTCGCTAGAGCGTGTACGCTTTTGCTGGATACGGTATGTTTTGTCTTTCATTCTCTCCTTTTCTCTGTCTTTCTGTGTCTGATCCGCCTTTCTCTATCTCAACGGTTCTGTCTGTCTCCTCTTCGGTGGCTGTCTGTCCCTTGTCTGC
>NC_051410.1:20794160-20794258 GCF_015228065.2 Penaeus monodon
AGTGTGTGTGTGTGTGTTTAACGCCTTTCCTCCTCTTCTGTCTGTCTGTTTTTACTCTCTCTCTCTCTCTCTTTTCTTCTCTTCCCCTTTGTCTTGCT
>NC_051410.1:20794288-20794716 GCF_015228065.2 Penaeus monodon
TCGATAGCGCCCCGGCCCTCCCGCGCAGACCCAATCCGCGTGTAAGTTCGCCGCCAGAAGCGGCCGAGATCCGCTGTTACAATTAGACGTGTGTTTATGATCTCGGGCTGTAGTACCGCGGGCAAGCGGGGCTGTTTTTCCTCACGCCGCGCCTGAGATCGTTAGGTCTTACGCCTTCTCGTTCCTCCTGCAGCTTTGCAACATTCTTATGCCTAATGGCCAGCAACGGTCTATACGATTGCTGGCGTTGCAATTGAATGCTGTCGCTCGCGGAGGTGGGGAGTTGGCGGAATCCGGGGGAAGGAAAGTTGCTTCTTTTGTGCCGACGGTGTCCTCGCCTTCTCTTTGTGTACATACATATTGCGGGATATATAATCCATTATTTATAAGCACATAAATTCACACCACACCCTAGAAAAGAAGTAGGT
>NC_051410.1:20794807-20795107 GCF_015228065.2 Penaeus monodon
ACCGCACCCCTACGTACCAATTCCCCCATATGCCATCTATCTATATGCACACCCGCCCCGCGCGCGACACCACGAAATATCCCTTTCATGGCAAAACAAACCCTGGACGCCAGCCCGACCGCGCCGAGAGAAACCCAATTAGCGGCGGCGTCAACGGTAGCAGCGAGGGCGTCTGATAGAGTAGCGACAGCCGGTGGGTGGCGTGGCGGTATATATCTTGACCTCGATCGCCCAGGAGACGGCGGTCCCGCAGCTTCAGGGCAACGAGCAGGGTTGCTTGACGGAAGGATTGAAAATATG
>NC_051410.1:20795566-20795742 GCF_015228065.2 Penaeus monodon
AGTGGGGAGCATAGGAAACAACACACAGATATCAAAACGTTAAAAAACGAAAAAATGTGTGGACGCCTTTGTTTTGTGGTCAAGCGGGTGCATAACGTGTTATACTTCCGAGAGGAAAAGTTTCCATGGCAGACGTCACGTCAAGAGTCAACGCGCTTATTCCTCTGAAACATTGA
>NC_051410.1:20795772-20796050 GCF_015228065.2 Penaeus monodon
CCTTCTTAATAATCAGGGAGCCAATAGACAAAAAAACAATTTGTACTTTATCTTTCAAGTTTTTTAACTGCCCTGAAATGTTGTCAATTATCATGAATATAAGGTAATCTATCTCTCTAATCTTTAATTAAAATCTCTCCTTATTAGGCAGTGCGAAAGAGAAAGCTGCATCTTTCCTTGAGGAATTTGATATTAGACAGAGGGGCGCTCATTAACGATTCCAGTGACCAACTTGCCCAAATAAAAAGGCCGGTCCAGAGAAATGAAAAATCGGTTGC
>NC_051410.1:20797007-20797150 GCF_015228065.2 Penaeus monodon
ATAAACTAATTAGCCACCTAGTTGTAACACGTCGTTTATCAAATCAATATAAGGACAAGGGAAGATAAAAAAAAGATAAAAAAAGGTGAGCAACAACAAATGAATTACAAAAACGCACAAGCCTACTAAACCACAAATAGTGA
>NC_051410.1:20797185-20797659 GCF_015228065.2 Penaeus monodon
TTTACCTCCTCCGACGGGATTTCCACAAACGACACACCCTATCTCCTATCTGGCCCTCTTTTTTTTCATCAAACTTCATCCATCGCTCACCCTCGCTCGATTGCGGGCGGAGAAACCCCCTCGTCCAATTAACTCCTCGTGCTTGGTCCCGCCTTACTGAAGTCCGATTCCCTTCTGGTTGCTTGAATCGTTGTGGGTCCCTCCACTTGTGTCTAAATCTCGGGGACGATTTGATTTGATTGCGTAATCAAGGGAATAAGGGTCGCGAGAAAGCGTCCTTGTGTATTCCGTTTATGGAAGTTTTTTTCTTATTTAGATTCGAATCCACAGACATTATTCAAACGTCCTACTCCTGCTGAGGGCTGAGGTATGGATATATCTTCTCACGATGTCAAACAGTTTATTCATGCGACGGGAAATGTGTGTTACATACTAGTCACCGTAAAGATGGAAGCAAAAAGTTAAGCATCCCTA
>NC_051410.1:20797991-20798253 GCF_015228065.2 Penaeus monodon
ATTGTACTTATTTGCTCTTCTATTCTTTTTAGTGTCATATTTTAGCAAATTTTGAATACACTATGCGATTGTAAAGTATGAGTCAAAATAACTAAAGAAAAGGCTTACAGTGAACCTACTCCTTGATAGATTAATATACAAATTCCAATGTGGTTTCAGAAATATTTGGTATGTACTGCACATTAAGTGGTAGCTTAAGTGCCTTATAATTGAATGCTTCTTCCTGAAATTCACGAATAACTCACACACAGACATATACCTG
>NC_051410.1:20798446-20798595 GCF_015228065.2 Penaeus monodon
ACATAAGAGGGCCGCCAGAAGGTACTACTGGGAGTTCGAACACTCGCTCGCTGTTTGGGATTTCCACATACAACTGGCAAATGTGAACTATATGACATGAAATAAAACCTAAATGTGAATTTATAGTACCTGTATTGAAAAGCTATTGC
>NC_051410.1:20798967-20799240 GCF_015228065.2 Penaeus monodon
TTTTCCTTACCTCACCTCTCTTTCTACCCAACTCTTCGTCCCCCTCTCTATTACGGTGCTTCTTTCCACCCCCTCTTCCTCCGTTTCCCTCTCCTTATTTCTAGTTCTTTTCTCTTTCTCCTTCCGAGTCTTTTCCCACAGTCTCTGTCTTTATCCATCCTTTTTCCCTTTAACTCTTTCCCCCATTTTCCTTCTCTTCCTCTCCGTCATTCACCACTTTTTCCGTTCTTTCCAACGTCACTCTTTTTGTCTATCTCTGCTTTTTTATCCACG
>NC_051410.1:20799379-20799630 GCF_015228065.2 Penaeus monodon
AAAGAGAGGAAATGGCAAAGAGGAAGCGGATGAAGCCTCGTGCCAGTCTCGGCCAAGCGGCTTTGTGCCAGAGAGCTTGTTACATATCGCTTACCGTCTCTTTTCCTCAGATTATTGGCTTATGATCTTCTCGTACATTGGATTCTGTGCTCGGGAGGGCAAGAGTGCGACCGCCCGGCGCGCGAGGCCTCGTCCGCTCGCGTAAATGAATACAGAATGGGAAGTACAATTACTAAATGATAATTATGTAC
>NC_051410.1:20801782-20802236 GCF_015228065.2 Penaeus monodon
GGCGATGATCTTGCATAGGAATATACGAACGAGATATGCAACTGCAGCCCTTTGCACAACAGTGGCACAACAGTTGATTACAGAGATAAAACGAAATCTCACGCATATTAGATTGGTAGTATATCACACGAAAATGGCTAGCGCTAGACTAGAATATAATATTCTGTTCTGTGCAACGATGCAGGAGGACAAGGATTAATCTGTAGTGATGGAAATCCTTAGGCGATTTTTTCCTTTTCAAAAATGGATTTAGAGTGTTTGTTTAGTTCACGGAAATCATATCGATATGTAGATTGCATGAAAAATATAAGTGAAAAGAGGAATTATCTTTAAAGGATATTAGTTTACAATTTTTTTTCTAGGTGGCTGTGAATCTACAAACCATCTATCTTAAATCTGCTGTTTATATCCAAAGATAATAATACATTTATCAAAAAAATAAAAAAAATGACCT
>NC_051410.1:20802373-20802618 GCF_015228065.2 Penaeus monodon
GTGCTATCTCCCCTCCATCGGTACGAAGAGAAATATATCAAAACTGGGCAAAAGTTTGTGAGCATAAAATGGCTGAACTTTTAATTCTAAATAGCGGTTGTCTGATGAGGGAGGAAAAAGTCGGGTGTCAAATCGTATACGACGAAGAATATTTATTCCGGGAGTGAAAGTGATGACACCGATATCCGAACTCTCACAGGGCAGTCTCGCTAGAACGTGCACGCTTTTGCTGGATACGGTATGTG
>NC_051410.1:20802923-20803345 GCF_015228065.2 Penaeus monodon
CTCGAGAGCGCCCCGGCCCCCCGCGCAGCCCAAGCCGCGTGAGTTCGCCGCCAGAGCGGCCGAGATCCGCTGTTACATATTTACGACGTGTGTTTATGATCCGGGGCTGTAGTAGCCGCGGGCAAGCGGGGCTGTTTTCCTCACCCGCTCTGAGATCGTGGGTCTTACGCCTTCTCGTTTCCTCCATGCAGCTGCAACATTCTTATGCTAATGCCAGCAATGGTCTACGATTGCTGGGCGTTGCAATGATGCTGTCGCTCGCGGAGGTTGGGGAGTTGGCGGAATCCGGGGGAAGGGAAAGTTGCATTCTTTTGTGCCGACGGTGTCCTCGCCTTCTCTTTGTGTACATACATATATGCGGGATTATATATCCATGTATGTATAAGCACATAAATCACACACACCCATAGAAAAGAGTGAGT
>NC_051410.1:20803437-20803740 GCF_015228065.2 Penaeus monodon
TGAACTCACCCACCCCTACGTACCAATTCCCCCATCCATCTATCTATATGCACACCCGCCCGCGCGCGACCACCCGAAATATCCCTTTCATGGCAAAACCGAACCCCGACCGCCAGCCCGACCGCGCCGAGAGAACCCAATTAGCGGCGCCGTCAACGGGAGCTGCGAGGGCGTCTGATAGAGAGCGACAGCCGGTGGGTGGGCGCGGGCGGTAATATCTTGACCTCGATCGCCCAGGAGACGGCGGGTCACGCAGCTTCAGGGCAACGGCAGGGGTTGCTTGAAGGAAGGTTGGAAAATATG
>NC_051410.1:20804173-20804280 GCF_015228065.2 Penaeus monodon
AATGTGTGACGCCTTGTTTGTGGTCAAGCGTGATAACGTGTTATACTTCCGAGAGAAGTTTCCATGGCAACGTCAAGAGTCAACGCGCATTAATCCTCTGAACATGA
>NC_051410.1:20804315-20804497 GCF_015228065.2 Penaeus monodon
AATCAGGAGCCAATATAAATTTGTACTTTATCTTTAAAGTTTTTAAATGCCCTGAAATGTTGTAAATTATCATGAAATAATAAGTATCTATAGTCTCTAATCTTTAATTAAAATCTCTCCTTATTATTACTCAGTGCGAAAAGAGAAAGCTGCATCTTTCTTGAGAGAAATTAATATTAGCA
>NC_051410.1:20805396-20806023 GCF_015228065.2 Penaeus monodon
CCAATGGAATCTCGTAAGAAATAAACTAATTAGCCAACAGTTGTAACACGTCGTTTTATAAAAGCAAATCAATATAAGACAAGGAAGATAAAAAAGGATAAAAAAAAGTGAGCAACAACAAATGAATTAAAACGCACAAGCCTACTAATATCCAACAAATAGTGAAGAGAGAAAAATCGATCAGAGAGAAAGAAAGAGAGATTTATCCTCCTCCGACGGGATTCCACAAACACACACCATCTCCTTCTGGCCCTCTTTTCATCAGAACTTCAGCCATCGCTCACCTCCTCGATTGCGGCGGAGAAAACCCCCTCGTCGATTAACTCCTCGTGATTCGTCAGCCTGACTGAAGTCCGATTCCCTTCTGGTTGCTTGAATCGTTGTGGGTCCTCCCCTTGGGTCTAAATCTCGGGACGATTTGATTTGATTGCGTAATAAGGGAATGAAGGGTCGCGAGAAAGCGTCTTGGGATTCCTTTATGGAAGTGCTTCTTCTTTTAATCTGAATCCACAGACATTATTCAAACGTCCATACTCTGCTAGGGCTGAGGTATGGATTTCTCAAGATGTCAAACAGATTTATTCATGCGACGGGAATGTGTGTTACATACTAGTCACCGTAAATCAG
>NC_051410.1:20806351-20806549 GCF_015228065.2 Penaeus monodon
GTGTCATATTTTAGCAAATTTTGAATACACTATGCGATGTAAAAGTAATGAGTCAAAATACTAAAGAAAAGGCTTACAGTGATTATTGGAACCTACTCCTTGATAAGTTAATAATACAAATTCCAATGTGGTTCAGAAATATTTGGTATGTACTGCACATTACGTGTAAGCTTAAGTGCCTGAATAATTGAATGCTTC
>NC_051410.1:20807154-20807784 GCF_015228065.2 Penaeus monodon
CGTAAGAAATAACTAATTAGCCAACAGTTGTAAAAAACGTCGTTATCAATCAATATAAACAAGGAAGATAAAAAAAAAGATAAAAAAAAAGGTGAGCAACAACAAAGAAATTTCAAGCACAAGCCTACTAATATCCCAAAAAATAGTGAAGAGAGAAAAATCGATCGAGAGAAAGAAAGAGAGGGTTTATCCCCTCCCACGGGATTCCACAAACCCCACACCACTCCTTCTGGGCCCCCCCTTTTTATCCGAACTTCAGCCATCGCTCACCTCCTCGATTGCGGCGGAGGGAAAAACCCCCCGTCGATTTAACTCCTCGTGATTCGTCAGCCTGACTGAAGTCCGATTCCCCCTGGTTTCTTGAATCGTTGTGGGTCTCCCCTTTGGGCTAAATCTCGGGACGATTTGATTTTGATTGCGTAATAAGGAATGAAGGGTCGCGAGAAAAGCGTCTTGGGGTTTCCTTTATGGAAGTTTTTCTTTTTAAAACTGAATCCACAGACATTATTCAAACGTCCATACTCTGCTAGGGCTGAGGTATGGATTTCAAGATGTCAAACAATTTATTCATGCGACGGGAAGTTTGTTGTTACATACTAGTCCCGTAATGGAAGCAAAATAAGCATCCCA
>NC_051410.1:20808144-20808414 GCF_015228065.2 Penaeus monodon
ATGTACTTATTAGCTCTTCTATACTTTTTAGTTTCATATTTTAGCAAATTTTGAATACACTATGCGATGTAAAAGTAATGAGTCAAAATACTAAAGAAAAGGCTTACAGTGAACCTACTCCTTGATAAGTTAAGAATACAAATTCCAATGTGGTTCAGAAATATTTGGTATGTACTGCACATTACGTGTAAGCTTAAGTGCCTGAATAATTGAAGGCTTCTTCCCTGAAATTCACGAAATACTCACACACAGACATACATGTATATAGAC
>NC_051410.1:20808587-20808755 GCF_015228065.2 Penaeus monodon
ACACATAGAGGGCCGCCAGAGGTACTACGGAGTTCGAACACTCGCTCGCTGTTTGGGATTTCCACATACAACTGGCAAATGTGAACTATATGACATGAAATAAAACCTAAATGTGAATTTATAGTACCTGTATTGAAAAGCTATTGCTCTGTTGATGTCTTTGTCTCT
>NC_051410.1:20809096-20809894 GCF_015228065.2 Penaeus monodon
TCCATAACATCAAAACTCCTGTTCAGGAAAACGTGTTAGGCCAAGCAAGAGGAACTATGCTAGATTAAAATTGTGGAACAGATTTCACTTGTTTGGCACAGCAGATTTTTCAATCAAGGGACAGTTATTGATACCATAATCAAACTATTATGTAAAAGTATGCATGATTTCCTGAGAGCGAACAAGCTAGGCTTACATAACTGCAAAGGTCAGCGTTAATGTAAAGGATCAAATCTGAAAGGAAAAATCTGAGAGTGATCAGGCGCGCAAAATGAAGGAAAATCCACTGGCGTTCTACATAATATGTGGATTTCATAACCAGAGCTTTGTGTTTGGTGATAGAGAAATAGATTTTATACTTTGAAAGGTTTACTAACTGCATGTATAATTCCTTGTAGGGGTCCTATCTGAATAGCAAAAAAAAAAAAATATATATATATATACGCCCAAATAAGCAATCTGGATGTGAAAGCACTGGCGAGATGGCGCCCATCCCCCTCGAAATTAATCATATATTTTTTTTCAGCAATGCTATGGTCTTTTTGAATAAGAACATATTTTCCAGGAAACTAAGATTCAGAGGTACGCTGAGATTCAAAGACATTCGTGACTGAACTAGATATTGCAAGGGAGAGAGAAGATTTAGACATATGCAACATATAAAGGCACATTTACGATCGTCCATTACACTGGGCAGACTGACACTCTGGTGCACGAAAATTTGAATTTGGTTTCCGTGATCTTTATCTAAGGTCTTTATCTTTCCGTCCAGGCCGAGGGAAAACTGGCGCTACGATG
>NC_051410.1:20810163-20810606 GCF_015228065.2 Penaeus monodon
GGCTGCGTAGGAGCCTGGTACTCCAAGGTGATCTCTGTCGACCTAAAGAACTCAAAGGTTTAAACAATAAAAGTTTAGACCAACGAGATTAAAGAAATCTGAAAAAAAGAAAAATATGCTTAACATGATGCAAAAGAGGAAGCAATAATGATAAAATTGTATTTGGAAAAAGTGCCGCAATTGTGAAAATGTTTTCTTGAAAATAGAGATGGAATATATAACAGGAAAGTTGAAGAGTTAAAGCAAGGCGGTCAAGTAAACTACAGCAGTACTGCAGCTGGTGCTTCAGAAGAATACCCTTGCCACATTATCTCTGAATAGCTCTGACCCCAAAAAATAAAAACTGTTATTATGAAATGTAGGAAGCCAACTTATTAGAATTGCTAAGTAGAGCTGAAAAGGAGAGAGCAATAAAATGGCTACAAATGAGCAAAAAAAACAGC
>NC_051410.1:20812150-20812447 GCF_015228065.2 Penaeus monodon
CCTGCGTTTTGGTTTCAATAGTACATATTCATTTTGTATATTTTGTATACTGATTTTCAATCAAATATAATACGATGTTTACTTTACTTGGGACTCATCAAAGCAAGTCTGAAAATACTTAGAATAGCTCATTTCAGCTATTCTGTTTAGAAATTCTCCATCCGCCAATTTGCCCCACGCTATATGCTAACTTGACTCATATATAAAGCATACATCCACAACTCTTTATTTTCTGTAGAAAAAAGTTGTGTAATAATGCACTATACTGTAGTCTTTTGAAGGAAATCATGATTCCAT
>NC_051410.1:20812507-20812672 GCF_015228065.2 Penaeus monodon
GTAAAAGTCAATATGTACAAGCGTAAAAGTACTTAAGTTCCGACGAAAATCGATTCCCCGCGGGTCCACGGTCACCTGCCAGCGTGGAGTTCACGTCCCCGAGCGAGTCCACTAATAGTGTTAGAATCAGGCAGGGGCGTCGATGCCAAAACCGGAGCCTGCATT
>NC_051410.1:20814567-20814667 GCF_015228065.2 Penaeus monodon
ATACTGTATGAAATACAGAAAAACATAGGCTTCTCTCTTTTGCCTTCATGTTTCTTCTTACATATCAAATCATGAACGATTTCTCAGACAACCGAAACTT
>NC_051410.1:20814724-20814893 GCF_015228065.2 Penaeus monodon
TCCTGTCACTCTGCGCCCAAGTCCTGTGTCGTCGCGTGTTGCTGTGACACAAACGACTGTGATATAAATTTTTCGTGATGTCAAGAAAAGAAAAGCTCGTATCAAATATAACCTTTCAGAATTTGGACAATTTTGCGTGCGTGTTTGGTCAATACACCCATGCATGTGC
>NC_051410.1:20821809-20822870 GCF_015228065.2 Penaeus monodon
CAATAAACCTACAAAGAGACATCTTAAATATTTATTTTTTCCGCCCCTTGCAGGTGCAGCCCTATAAAGCGAACCAGGAAATCCCAATAAAAACCGCAAATTCTCTCGGGTGATTTATGTTTACAACCGCGAACAAAACACTGGGCGCCATTCTGTGACGGCCACTTTCATTTCGGGGCAAAGTCCATTTTTTTCGAGCATGCATATGTGCTGTATGGACCTCATATTGCGTTGACTTCAGTATAATGGCAAAGTGGAAGTGTATGGAAGAGAATATTATTCAGGTTTCTTGTATTTTCGTTCCAGATAATTCCGAGAATATGAATAGTATTACAATCTATCTATTCCAGCCTTTATTATTATTTAGGCTTTCCCTGACAACCGAGCATCTGGCGTATAAATCTTGCACTACCATTTAAAAACGGGCTCTTGAACCAATGTATTGGAAAATGCAATTACATTACAGAAATTCTTCCACAGATGTGAATTCCCGTCGTCGCCAGTGTCAGAATTATTACGCCCAATAGAGTACTGGACAGTTTTCAAATTTCTGCTGTTGCTGTAATGGACTTTTTGACAGGCGCCTATAAAAATTAATGATAAAGCGTCCGTGCTGTATATAATCATTTTCCCAATTATTTCTACGTACGCACACTTGCCAATAGTTTTATTTTATTTCTCAGTTCATACACGTAGTTGGAATCATGACCTCGCAACCTCTGACCTCCTCCAAACCCGAGATTTTATGACACTTTCTCTCCATGCTAGAAGTGTCGGGACAAATGGATGGTTTCTGTTCCGCGTCGTCGGAAGGGATATGATGGGGAGTTGGGAGAGGGGGAAGGGGGGAGAAGGGGGGAGATTCTCCCACATGATCGGTAGTTTGGAGAAAACGAGATGCTGAGCAGACCGACTTCCCTGCAGTAGTGGTTAGATTAGACTGCGTAGTAAATGAGCTCCAAATTTTTGCTTAGACTCATAGACGGCCGCTGAGCCGGATATGGAAGGAGAGTGAACAATGACTATACTTATGTTGGACTTTTTATTTACGTCGCCCCACC
>NC_051410.1:20823045-20823314 GCF_015228065.2 Penaeus monodon
ACCCTCTACCTCTTTCTGGTTAACACCATTTCCCCCCCACTTCCCCCCCATATTTCCCCTTCTATCCATTCTGTTTTCTACCCATTCGTTCTTCCCTCTTCCGTAAGCCCCCCGATGCAAAACATTTGGAGGCTCTTAAAATGTTACACGCCATTAACTATTTCCCAGCGAGGCATCCACAGTACAGGAGTAAGGGTACGTTCGAGGGTCATTTGTTTTCGGTCCATGAGTTGTTAAAAAATACTTTTATTGTTTTTGTCATTTTTTTC
>NC_051410.1:20824643-20824772 GCF_015228065.2 Penaeus monodon
CTCACTGAGCGTGCTCACATACGATATATAAATATGTATACCCTATTTGCCGCAAATAGCAAACAATTCGACAGAGAACGCAGCGGAAATAAGGTGTTTGATTTACTACAACGTAATATACAAGTTAAT
>NC_051410.1:20825809-20827453 GCF_015228065.2 Penaeus monodon
TTTCCTGGTCTGCGTTCAGTGAAAGTGTCAAATAATCATTTGTAGGTATCCAGGAACGAGAGAGAAATGTTGCGCATTTCGCTTCACTCAACAAACAATTGAAGAGCTTCAAGAGAATCGATATTGCAATATTGCGTTGGTTATCATTCTCTGTCTCTTTCTAGTTCCTTGACTTTAACGTGCAAAGTGATTTCCTGAGTCCTGCTTCAGTGTATGTATATATTGTCAACATTGCTGCTTGGTTGAATATAATGGCACTCCAATGCGTCCTATGTAGGTGTGCAAATGTATACCTAGAACAATGAATGTCCGCGAAGTGTGTTTACGCATTCAAGTGCATGTATGCGTATGCAAAGGACTGTATGTATGTGTGTTTGTTTAGTTTGCTTGCGGATGTGTGTTGTACGCAGACAACCCGTCTAACAATCCCGAGAGCAAACTATCGCCGAAGCTTACAGATATTAGGAGAAGGAGGAGTAAGGGAAGTGGAGGAGGGAAGGGAAGAGGAAGAGGAACAGGAGGAGGAGGGGGAGGAGAGAGGGGGAAAGGAAGAGAAGTGGGAAGAGGGGAGAAGGAAGACGAGGGAGTGAAAGTGGTGAGTGAAATAGCGGAGGAGAATTAGGTAGAGATGGAGAGAGAGCAAAGGCGGAGAAGGAAGAGAAGGGGAAAAGTAGGAGTGAAAGCTGAAGGAGAAGGAGCAGGAAAGGGAAGAGGAAGAGAAGCACGAGGAATAAGAGGCGGCTGCTCGAGCGCGGAGCGAGTTCCCTCCGAAGGGAACTTCCCAGACTCGGATTTGCCGAAACTTTGTTCATCAAAACTTAACAGACTCGGAATTGGTAGACGAGACTGAAAATTTTGTTGATACTATACTATAGACAGAAGAATCTCACGTGTCTAATGCTGTTATTTCATTATGTCAAAGGGAAAAAAATAGATATTGGATTAAGAAGTTAAAACCAATAGAGTTAAAATGTTCACAGCAAAAAAACGACAGAGTACTTTTAGCACTTTCTGATTTTTTATTGGCAATGTTTACGCATCAAACATAATCACGGGGAGAATGAAGTGACGAAGTAAAAGGGAAGCTAAATATGTGAATATGAATGGATTTGTATAAATTAATATGGTGATGATACCTTTCTATATATACGAGTGTACCATATTTAAAACAAAAACTGTACCATGATTAACTCCTTTACGACCCATGTGGCACAAACCCCTTGAAGAATTCATAATCCGGATAAAAGTAAAATTCAGGTCTGTTAACTATTTGACTGATCTGGATTGGACTCGTTTTCCTCTCTGTCACCCTTACCCTCTGCTGCAAATTCAACAATACTTACAAAAAAGGACTTTTTTCACAATTGATGAATTGCCGTATTGCATATAGATTTGGATCAATATACCTGATACTGTATATCCAGAGAATTACCCCCCCCCCCACCAAAGAAAAAAAATGTTGCTTGTGAGGACTTACTGATTATGTTCGAGAGCACCTCAGTTATTACTAATAGCAGAATTTAAACAGATGAGACCAACTTTAGATGTGAGTTACATCGGGTCCTTTGGTCATCAAGTAACGAGGCATCGTGTGGATTATTTCTGGCACATATCTTTTACAGAGGCAGTAACTGTTGAAACATA
>NC_051410.1:20827659-20828269 GCF_015228065.2 Penaeus monodon
GTTCATCTTTTCTTCTCTTTTTAATGTCATTAGTTAACGTCTTTTGAACTTAACACTAAAATGCATGAGTTGCAAATAGTTTTCCAAATCTTTATTGAGGACAAACTTTTCACATAGTTGGAGAAATGGTAATTACATAAACGTTCTGAATATGTACGAGATACGGCACAATCGTCCACAATCGCTCAAAAGTATATCATCTTAATTTTTACTACGTACTTGAGCTAATAGTTTTCCTTTTTATGAAAGTCATAAAAGCACTAGACATTCTTGTTCATGTGTTTTTTTTATTTATTAGCTTATTTTCATTGCGATATCGTTTGCATCGATTCATGCTTGTATTTGTGACTGTCTCTGTCTCTGAAACATTACTCTTGTATCTGTTCAGAAAGATTACAACATGAACAAGATACATGTTTAAAATGTACGAACAATCCAGCTTATTGTAATATCTTGTTACAGCTCTTTTAGTTTGTTCTCTTTTCACATCTTGCATTACACAATAAAAAATATCATCAGAAGGGAAAGGCACTGTGTAATCATAAGCGCTTTAACGGTCGGTCGGAACATTGAGATGAAAATACATTTATAGATGATTAACAAGTTTGAT
>NC_051410.1:20828385-20828813 GCF_015228065.2 Penaeus monodon
GACCTCCGTGGCCAGACACTTTAAAGTCATTCGGTGATGCTTTGGAGGCGGGAGAGGAGGTTGATCGAGGTGAGATGGCTGGCTTCACTTTGTCGCTCGGAGCTCGACGGAGAGGATGTTGCCATGGTAACCACTTCTGTCGCAAGACTAAGCTTTCCGCTGTAATTAGGTTCAGTAATTATTTCTTGTTCAAAACTTTGAAGCCATTTTATGCTTTATCTTTTATGCTGGATTCTCCGCACGCCTCTTACGGTGAAGGGTAACGCAGATGTAGTCTTTGCCCTGGTGCGTATGTTTGCTTCTTTTTTTATTATTCCGTATCAAATATGATCCTGAAATGAAATTACTTGAATTTAGAGTTATATCTTCAAAAATACCTCTGGTGCTTCTTTGTCACAGCTGCATTTACAGACCTTTGAATTGTTAAC
>NC_051410.1:20828854-20829162 GCF_015228065.2 Penaeus monodon
ACATTTCACGCTATGTTTACGAGTGACGGAATCAGCAAAAGCAACATTGTAATATGATTGTCCGTTTCCGAGCCACTGAAACCATCCGAAGCCGAGGTTTAGGGCAGCGGCATCGGGGCTGTGCAGGCATGTGATGATGCATCTGCTGAACATCGAGGACGAGTGCCACTGCTGTTACGCAGTCAGCGGCGAGAAAGTGGTTGCAACTAATCCGTTCAGATTCATAGCTGAATAAACAATCATGTGGTAAAAAATGCTTATACATGCTAATAGCATATGTATGTACACTACATCCGTACTACTCGCTT
>NC_051410.1:20829246-20829900 GCF_015228065.2 Penaeus monodon
TAAGAACCTCATTTATATTTTTTTCCACTTCACGCTCCCACCGTCCATTTCTCACATTCGCTCCTCCCCCCCTTCTTTCGCTATCACTGTGTATCTATTCAGCCTCTGATTTGTTCCCTGGTCCAGCGCGTTCTCAGTCATGTGCAAATTGTTGTCATCGAGAACCGATTTCTTGGTCGTGCTGTGTAAATCAGGTTGTCAACGGTTTGACAGTGTTCAACTATGGCGCTGCAGTTTGAAGGGAAAATTGGGAGAGTGTGGTTACTTAAATCATGTTGTCATAAGGAGATCTTGATTTTGATGATACTCGAGCTTCTCAGAACGGTTATATATTTTGACAAACTCTCTTGCTTTCAGAGATTTGAATAAAGAATTCTATAAATTTAGTGAAAGACTCTTTTGTCGAAGTAGTCGAGTGGGGGTAGAAATGTTATATAGTTAGTTTTTCCCAAAACGCTCATGGTGTTTTCGGCTGTTCATAAAAAATCCATAAGCATGCAGGAAAGTACTATCTGTGTAAGGAGACTAGGAAGGCGATTTAGCGTATTTTCATCTCTTCAACTCGTCGATGTTTCTCTGGCTCCTTATTTCCATATGCCTGCAGTTTGTCTATTCTGTTCGGGCATTCCAAGCCTTATTTTATACCACATCAAA
>NC_051410.1:20830204-20830705 GCF_015228065.2 Penaeus monodon
AGAAATCAATCAATTCACTGAGATTCACTCTCCTTGCCTCCAATCTCTGCCTCTCTTTCTCCCTTCCTCTCAATCCCTGGCAATCCATTTATGCATCGAAACTCGCTCCACCTACTCTGAACCTCGCTGTCCCTTCTTTCTTACCGACTGAGCTTATCTTTCCCTCGCTAACGATCCTGTCCAGCAGCTCACGATCTGGCTTATGACCGGAGCCGTTAATGATCCCGGCGTAATGAAGATGCTGGGGCCGTGCTGTGAGTACATCGGAAGTCATGACCCTGAAAATTTTAAGACCAAAATTCATGAATACTGTAGTCGGCATAAACTAAGATCAAGACCTTTATGCCTCGGAAACACCATGGCAGTCGTAGCACAAGGAATAAGATGAATACATTGCCTACATTTTTTTTTATTAGACACCATTTTTGCTTTGCGCTCACTCTCGCCTTATTTCTTTTCCTTTTATGTTAGCGATCTCCACTCTGTCGTTTTTTCCTCAAA
>NC_051410.1:20830747-20830826 GCF_015228065.2 Penaeus monodon
GAGTGTCATATTTGTAAAATATTTGTGAAATATTTGTAAATATTTGTAAAATCCCTGCGCTGCGACTGCTGGCTCAAGC
>NC_051410.1:20832358-20832939 GCF_015228065.2 Penaeus monodon
AACAGAGAAAGATGGAGAGAAAAAGCAGGAATCAGACACGGGCGTTAGAGAGCCGTGTCTCCCAAGGTGATCTCTGTCGACATAAAAGAACTCTAAAGGTTTAAACAATAAAAGTTTAGACCAACGAGATTAAAGAAATTCTGAAAAAAGAAAAATATGCTTAACATGATGCAAAAGAAGGAAGCAATAATGATAAAATTGTATTTGGAAAAAGTGCCGCAATTGTGAAAATGTTTTCTTGAAAAGTAGAGATGGAATATATAACAGGAAAAGTTGAAGAGTTAAAGACAGGCGATCAAGTAAACTACAGCAGTACTGCAGCTGGTGCTCAGAAGAATACCCTTGCACATATATCTCTGAAATAGATCTGACCCCAAAAAATAAAAACTGTTATGAAATGTAGGAAGCCAACTTCTTAGAATTGCTAATTAGAGCTGAAAAGGAGAGCAATAAAATGGCTACAAATGAGCAAAAAAACAGCTAAGCGGAAGCACTGAATAACTGGAAAAAGATACCAAGAAAATGGGCGAACAGAGACCGGCACGCGATAAAAGAAATATCAAACCTGTTAAGGTAGGGAA
>NC_051410.1:20833351-20833758 GCF_015228065.2 Penaeus monodon
AACTGTAATGAAAATGTGAAAGAAAACATCACTTTGAATGAATTGCTGGAAGAATTCAAAATTCACTGTTTTAGTGAAATTCAAATGCTCAGTGAAAAAGTCAGCGGACTGATGCTGGGTAAAATAAATAGATAAATAAATAAAGGGGTAAGAGACAGAGAGAGAGAAAACTATAGATAAAAAATACAATGCTTGAATGTAAGGAAGAAAACCAAGCCAAATATTTCAAGAAATTAACCATGTAAAGAAGAACATGAGCCGAAAGCAAGTAAGGCAAAGGGTTCATTTCAGGTCGCAAAGAGGAAAACAAGAGAAGCAAAGAGGGAAAAGCGCAGTTCAGACACAGAGCAAACCCCACCAGATGACGAGGCTGCCTGCCAGGTTTGAAGCTCAGCACCCTGCCCTAC
>NC_051410.1:20833830-20835051 GCF_015228065.2 Penaeus monodon
CGGAGAAATTCAAACTGGGTAACCATATTCAACAAGTAAGGAACTTTTGTCGACATCCTTGAAAAAATAGCAGAAAATATATAACCAGTTTACAGATGAACGAGACAGTTTCAAAAGGAAGTGTCTTCAGAGAATGGAAATACCTGAGACTGAAACCGAGGCCAATTAGGGCTTTACTACAAACAACATGAAGCTCAAAGCAACTGGAAAGTTATGGATAATCCTTAAACAAAGCTATAGAGATACTACAAATACCCAGTGATATGCTGAAGAAGTTTTAAAGTATTTGTCGAGATGTTTTTAAAAGAATTAAGCCGAATGGGAAGGACACAAACAAATATGTTGTACTTAGAGAACGAAACCTACCAAGAAAGCGAAAAATAATATTGAAAAACAAGGATAATAAAAGAAACTAATTATGACATTTGATCATAACAAAAAGGCAAAGATCAAATCTTAGAAAATGGAATTAGAAGGCAGAATAAAAGTGCTTATAGATAATAAAAAACGATGACGAAAGAAGAGTTGAAGCTATAAAGAAAAGACTGCACAGTAATTCAAAGTAGTGATGTAAAATCGAATCATATTAACAGATCCTGAATATTTCAGAGCAATTAATGATGCACTAGAAAGTATAAGACTGTCATTTAAAGAGAACTCACTGAAACAATAGAAAACTGCAACACTCTCAGCAGCTGGATCATGTTTTCAATGCTTTTGCAACCTTAGACATAGGAACATCGCGAGTACATAGGGGGAGGATCATTATTATTCCTCTCTACAAAAGGTAGAAACAAAGGTCAGGCCAAAACCTACAGACGCAAATATCTCGCATGATAGAGATATTTAAAAGGATAGTAAGAAAACAGTGTCTCGTATCTAGACCTAGAGCAACCCTTGTCTATTCCAAATTCCAAAATACTCCAAGTTTCGCAGAAACTTTCGATTAGGTCGATCACGGAATTATGCTAATATAGAGTACCACAATGCGGCATATCTTGGGCCTCATTTGTTCCCAGTTATGATACACTCCAAAATAACATCAGTAAGTAAACCATTACAATGAATTAATGTGGAGGACAAACTGAGAAAATTTAGAAGCCATTTGAAATTGGGCAAGTGAAAACACTCTATCTGTAAAAACACTGCCAAGCTTTCCTTTTCTCCGAATAATGAAATCAGGGGTATCTAAGCTACATATCCTAACGGGGGGGTCTTCCG
>NC_051410.1:20835123-20835397 GCF_015228065.2 Penaeus monodon
TGGGGAGAAAAGATCAAATAAAAAATCATGGTAAAAAACCTAGGCCTATCTTTAATGACATGAGCTTTAATCATCACACTGCCTGTGTAATCATCAAAGGAAAAATGATGGATGATAAGGACTTTTCAAAGTAGATGGCTGGTTACATCGATTCCGGATAAAATAACGAGAGCTGGATTAATTTCTATTCCTCGCCGAGTTCAGCACTCAGAAGCTTGGGAAAAGCTAATAGTGGGGTTCTTTGTAGAATTACACCAAGAAGTCAAGTATATAA
>NC_051410.1:20836812-20836938 GCF_015228065.2 Penaeus monodon
TCCCAGTGAAATTTTTCGCTAGACACATAAATACGAGACTTAGAGCTCTTTGTTTTCCTGACATTTATACAAAGTATTAAAGCTGATAGACGCTCTCCTTGTACGATAGCCAAGCAAGATACGATT
>NC_051410.1:20837254-20837459 GCF_015228065.2 Penaeus monodon
TATAATTGTTGTTTGATGGAAATTGTTCAACAAAGTGTTATTTGTAAGTCACTGTTACGTCTGTAACGGTAAATAACTATTATGGTTACCCGTAAGACACCATTATCCAGACTTACCTTTGAGTCATTGTTCACTTATCCATTTTCGTATCCGTAAGATTTATTTTATATAATTATGCAACTTGGAGACATAAAAAGTAAATGTA
>NC_051410.1:20842619-20843072 GCF_015228065.2 Penaeus monodon
GACAGCAGGAGTTTGAAACCTAAGATGTAACACGGTGCATGAGTGATTATCATCAGAGCAAAGCCAAACCTTTGGACTTATCTTTTATTCAGATATCATTGATATGTGAATGGAAATCCCATGGCTAGAGTAGTAGCAACTCTGACCTTCTATTGTTCGTCGGTGATTATCAAATTTCCGGTGTCCCAACTCGATCGGCGGGTCGGCTGGGTTCGCGTCGTCGCCGCGTCCCTTTCCTGGCCAATAACAAGTGGAAATGACACAGGGAATCAGAACACATTAAGCTCTGTGGTCGAGGCTTTCTGCTGTTATGATTACATAACTGAATTTCCGCTGGACATATATATGTATTTCATAGGAAATGAGGATCTTCAAAAGGCTATAGGACAATGCATTATAGAAATGAACGATGATTGACAACAGAGTGGCTGTCAGGATATAATACATTATGTG
>NC_051410.1:20843134-20843495 GCF_015228065.2 Penaeus monodon
CATGCGTGAGAAAGTAGCAGTCTGAACACACTAAAATAACATTCAAAACAAACCCATCTTTTACAAACACGTCCAACGTGGTGCTTCGTTATACATTCAGAATCCAGAATCGTTTTGTGCCTTAATGTTTAGGCATTTAAACTCTTTTCGGGCAATACACTATTTGTCACCAATCTATTTTCATATGAGATAAAACCGAATATGTTTTTTTCCAAACACAATTTTCATGTGATTGTTGAAATCACTTGTTAAAATGAATTTGCAAAAGGTTTTTACGATTAAAATGACCATTTGGTGTTTTTACTAAAAATCCATTAAGGCCTCTGTTTTTTACATATTTCTGGAAACGTAGTGATCTCTG
>NC_051410.1:20844369-20844526 GCF_015228065.2 Penaeus monodon
TCTAAACTTTTATCTACACTGACAGTTCCCCTCGAGCACAATTCTTTCTCATATATTTAAACAACTTGTTAGAAACACGCGATACAATTAAAGATCGAGTAGTCGCAGTTATATATATGGCCACACACATACGTTCGCACACGCGCATTTGAGCAGG
>NC_051410.1:20844590-20845595 GCF_015228065.2 Penaeus monodon
GTCGCAGTTAGGTGAGCACCACATCACTACCCTAGATCTAGTCTTTGCTCTGACAGAATAAAAATGATAATATCGTCGAAATACTTGCCGCTGTAGATTGCCAAGGTGCTGTCCGGACCAAGATCATTTTAAAAACAAAATACTCTGAAGACCAAGATTCTATCATGACAAAAGTGGTTTGGGACCTGCACTTAAGATTATGATGCTATCAACGCTAAGATACTATTAAGACCAAGCTACTTTGAAATGTCAAGAAACTATCATTACTAAGATACTTTAAAGACAAGATATGAAAACCTGGATGCTCCGAACACAAGTGTTATATGAATATTGTGAGTACTGTATACCAGAGAGAACAAGATACTACTGAGACGAGATGATATTAAGACCTTGAGGCTATTAAGACCAAGATGGTATTAAGACGAATTTACTACGGAACATTTCTGTGGCCCTCCTATAACGGCCGGGAAGCCCAATTAACGGCCGTGCAAGGAGGGGGGGGGGGGTGTAAGATGATCCACGTAGCAGGAGATGGCAGAGCGGAGTTTATATAAAAGAAGCTGTGGAAATAGAAAAGAGGCAGATTTTGAGTTTAGGCGAGAAATAAGACAACATTATGATTTAATCTATATCAAATCATAATCATAAATCAGGATGTCTAAAAGTCTCAATCTGAATGAATATTAAGGAATAACTCGAGGCCTATATAAATGTTGCCCACACGAATATTAATTTAGTTTGCGAAGATATTAATAACATAAAGTCTGATATATAAACCTACAGTAATATTCCCTACATGGCTGTATAAATCTACGTGAATATTACTTACACGAAATCTTAATCAACTACTCTGAATTCCAAGATAAAGGAGGAGAGATAAGCGAGCGATTGTAGAGACCGGATCACACAAGCGAAAGGGAAAGTATAATGGAGGTAATGCAACAATAATGATGGTAATAATGAAGATGAAATTGATTAAATAAGATGGAGAAATGCATTATTGAA
>NC_051410.1:20845669-20846084 GCF_015228065.2 Penaeus monodon
ACAACCTTGTATCATTTTTCGAGAAAAAAAAAAATTTTTGTTAAAACAAATTAGCAATAAGCTTTGCCAACTATGATCCACTGAATAACGAGGACCAGAGTAACAAAGAATTCATGGCGTTTCATGAACATAGATTTTGTGCATTCTCACTTTACGACAGCGTTTATGAGCCACACAATAAAGTTACCGGCCGCTCCATATTAGCGCTCGCCAGCATGTTACTCTTCGTTATAATTACAACAGATGGCCCGGTCCCCATGGCTCAGTGCGTGTGTGGGCTTCGTTCCTAATATGCTAGGTACACTGTACTTTCGTATATATGTACCTTACATGCACATAGGTTCTCTGTTCGTACCATTCAAATACATTTATGAATACTTTCATAGATATTCAAATAGGCAGACAGACAGGCAGG
>NC_051410.1:20846458-20846541 GCF_015228065.2 Penaeus monodon
TGGCTCGTTATATAATACCCACCACACACAGGTATCACACTGCCACAGTCTTGACTTGGTCTTTTATGATACGATTCTGATCT
>NC_051410.1:20846961-20848691 GCF_015228065.2 Penaeus monodon
TCGAAGCCGCCGACCATACTTATGAGTAAAGGTCGAAACGCTCACCTTTAAACACTAGTAACATAGCCTACAGTAATTCATTTCGGAATTTATAGTCTCTCTCATTTTTACCTCCATTTATTTGTCGATTCGTGTTACCGATAATCAGTACCTTTTCCTTTTTTTCCCAAAATCAGTGATTGAATATTTCAGGCGTGGATTTGTACAGCGCTTATTTTAATTTAAAACACACTTCCAGAAGAAAAATCTGGATTAGGAGATACGTTCCAAGATGTGTGTAAGATTGACTTTTTGATTCTCTAATAGAAATAAAAGAATTAAAGAAAAAAAGAAAAATGGCATACAAAGAATCATGGACCCTTATAATTCAAACTTCTCTCGAACTACTGCAACCTAATCTCGTCTGCTCCAAATTCCTCACTGAAGAGCCGAATCACTGATTCATCATTCTGTCTCTCTCTTTATAATCAGTCTTACTCTTATTAGTGCTACTGATGCTACTACTGCTATGATTATTATGATCTCCGCTAAAGGGTGAAGGTAACTCAAAAAAGATTTGACTTACGAACGACCAACTGTCACAGTGAGATGCGATTTCTTTCGTACAATTTGAATTCATACTTCATATGTATTTATGTATGAAAGAAAGGGAAATGGTTGGGCAGATGAATGAAATATCAATACATAGTAGACGAATGTTTAATTGTCAGCCTGATCAATATGGAGCTACTAAAGATTTCTCTCTGGTTCTGATCTTTGCCAAAGCAAAATTATCGGAGCTGTTTTTAAGAGATTTGAATTTTAACCATACATTCCACTCCCATTGTACCAATTTAAGTACATGAACTTTAATAATGACGTTAAAAATTGTCGGTCGGCAAAAAAAAGTCAGCGGGAGATGTGCGCTTGAACTTCAGAAAGACTACAAGCGATAAAAATGTTCTGACCCACTTTTCATATAGTCGGTAATGTCCTGCATTCAGTGTTCAGTGCGACGGCATACAAGGCCTCATGATTAGCACACTTATTACTGACGAGTAAGATATATAGCATACTATTGTCTGATCCAGCGCATTGGTAGCAGAGATGCAGAGGGTTAGATCCCTTCCTCTCAGCTCCCTACACCTCTGGGCATCTTGAATCTTAGCTCTCCTCAGAATCTAAATTCTCTCATCATATGCAACTCTTCTCATAACTGGGAAGTGAGAATGAGAAACATGGTCATACTAACTAACCTTCTTTTCCCTTCTGATCCTGCTGACCCAATATAACAACCATTGACCCATCATTAGCAAGCATATCAGGAGTCATCATCACTACACAAAGGGCAGAATAAATTTGCCATACGTAAAACTTTAGTAATTCATTATTTTATGGTTATATATAGTCATTATGGTTTGTTAAAGTCAAACACCATACCCAACCTTCGTCACCTTGGTCGTGACATTCTGTTTGTAGTATTATGTGGGTACTCTTTATCTGTATAAACAACAGCATAATGCAATAGTCGGCGCAAATGAAAGCGATCATTTGTATAAATGCAAGCTAAACTCAAAAATAATTTCAATACGTACTTTCATATCATAGCATTTACAAAGAAAATGTATCTAAAATTTAGGAAAACTCTATGGCCACAACATAGAAAAAAAAATGCTTATTGTAGTCGTGATTATGTGCATACTGCTTAACTAGTCTCATTGGACCCCGAAGTAAAAGAATCATGAGATACG
>NC_051410.1:20848732-20849201 GCF_015228065.2 Penaeus monodon
ACGATCAGCGACAAAAATACTAGAAAAAAAATCTGGGAATAAGAAGAATCTTCATTATGATATGTCTCATCCCGCATCACCGAAATCTCATCTCCTGTCTCCTATGCTTGAACCCCTCGGGAGACGAGTTGAAAGGACAAGGAATCTTGACCTACCCATAGAGGCGTCTGAATTTTTGATGATATATCTAACAATGATCTAATTCCTCTTATTAATTGTGTAGAATATAGAACTGGTAAGTTTAAGTCATAAATATTCAAGTGATGACTCCTAAGCAAGGGATCAGTCCTTCCACCTGTAAATCAGAATGTAATTAAGTTACAGAGGAAAAAGTGGATTTCTAAAAATAGTTATCAGGTTTGATACGAGCGGTAAGTCTGATAGTAATAATGTCTTTACCATAAAATGCTATTCACAGTGACTCTGACAGCTTCAACAAGGCTAGAGCTCCCTAGTAGGCTTTCGACCA
>NC_051410.1:20849248-20849757 GCF_015228065.2 Penaeus monodon
GCACAGACAAGCGAGATCGAAGGCACAGTGGACCATCAAACAAACAAAAGGGAAATAAAAATTATTATACAGCGCAAACCATACGAAACATTTCCTCAGTGGATTATATCAGCAGCTCAGCAAATCACTACCCTGCCTCCCAGCACATGAAAGAAATCTTGCCTCAGAAAATGGATATGACTCCCCTTTCAACACAAAAGAATTTGACGAGGCCCTTGGAGCATGCGAAAGTTTCCAGTTTCCCAAGCCTCTACGATCATCGATGTGTGATGATAAAGCAACTTATCATCAGAGGCTGTTGGGTTTTCTAGAAAAAAAGAACTAACTATTGGCAAACACTTGCAGATTTAATCAATCTGGTGGGCAGTATGAACAGTCATTTGTCTTTTAGAGTTCTGAGATATTGAAGGACTATGACATGACAGAAACGATTACCAACGAACTTTTCTACTTCGTGAGGAATATTGAATTTCACTGAAAATTTCGTCAAAGGCAAACATTTTCCTTTC
>NC_051410.1:20859957-20860041 GCF_015228065.2 Penaeus monodon
AGTTGAGGGTCAGTGGGCCTCGAGTATTTGGACACAGCATAGGCTCAAAACGTTTATAGAGTACCCTAAATAAGCACACTGCCA
>NC_051410.1:20862117-20862733 GCF_015228065.2 Penaeus monodon
ATGTGAGGCGTAAGTCCGTAACAGTTTATTATAAAATTAGTCTTGGCATAAAATACAGCATGAAAAACAATGGGCAATAGCTATAAACCAAACGCAAACCAACGTGAAATCCGACTGATTCTGTATAAAAATATCCAATGTTACAGAAATGACATAGAATAACATATATGATTATTCTGAAAGTTTATCCATAAGCTGAGGGCATGTTACTTGTGCAGAGGTGTTGTGGGGGAGGGGGAGGGGGGCAAGATTAATTGGGGCTTCCCTTCATTCCGGATGTAATCCATGGCCATGCTGTTTCACGTATGGTACATTGGCACTGTATATCAAATGCTCGAGTCCCCATAAGGCAGAATGTGAAATATGTAATTTGATAATTTTGTTATCTAGGAAAAATTATAAATTTATTAGTTCGCTATTTTTTTTAGAAAGTATAGTCCTTCAAAATATTTTATATCATGTTTTATTTCCAGCAAACTGTTACAAGATTCTCGTAAATTAGTTCTTACACGTTCTTTCGTTCTTAGTTCGTCGTCTTTTAGCTTTGTTCAGCGAGTCGGCCTCCAAAACGCGGAGTCATTAGCTTTGATCACGAAACTGAATGAGTTATCATTAG
>NC_051410.1:20863156-20863294 GCF_015228065.2 Penaeus monodon
TCATCAATTTGATCCAATGTCGAAAAACTCTAGAGCAGTCTTTGAGGCACGCTAGGCCGACAATGAAAAAATAATAAACTTGCATTTGCCAAAAAAAACTTTTAGGACTTTTAGGTACGAGGGTGCGACTGCGATACT
>NC_051410.1:20864424-20864547 GCF_015228065.2 Penaeus monodon
GCATTCTTGATTATTTGAAATTAAAATAGAAACGTTATATATATATTAATTTGATCCAATGTCGAAACTCTAGGCATGTCTTGAGGCACGTAGGCAGACAATGAAAAAATCATAAACTGCATT
>NC_051410.1:20866742-20867183 GCF_015228065.2 Penaeus monodon
TTTGAAACCTAAGATGTAACACGGTGCATGATTGATTATCATCAGAGCAAAGTCAAACCTTTGGACTTATCTTTTATTCAGATATCATTGATATGTGAATGGAAATCCATGGCTAGAGTAGCAGCAACTCTGACCTTCTATTGTTCGTCGGTGATTATCAAATTTCCGGTGTCCCAACTCGATCGGCGGGTCGGCTGGGTTCGCGTCGTCGCCGCGTCCCTTTCCTGGCCAATAACAAGTGGAAATGACACAGGGAATCAGAACACATTAAGCTCTGTGGTCGAGGCTTTCTGCTGTTATGATTACATAACTGAATTTCCGCTGGACATATATATGTATTTCATAGGAAATGAGGATCTTCAAAAGGCTATAGGACAATGCATTATAGAAATGAACGATGATTGACAACAGAGTGACTGTCAGGATATAATACATTATGTG
>NC_051410.1:20867245-20867621 GCF_015228065.2 Penaeus monodon
CATGCGTGAGAAAGTAGCAGTCTGAACACACTAAAATAACATTCAAAACAAACCCATCTTTTACAAACACGTCCAACGTGGTGCTTCGTTATACATTCAGAATCCAGAATCGTTTTGTGCCTTAATGTTTAGGCATTTAAACTCTTTTCGGGCAATACACTATTTGTCACTAGATTTGTACCAATCTATTTTCATATGAGATAAAACCGAATATGTTTTTTTTCCAAACACAATTTTCATGTGATTGTTGAAATCACTTGTTAAATGAATTTGCAAAATGTTTTACGATTAAAATGACCATTTGGTGTTTTTACTAAAAATCCATTAAGGCCTCTGTTTTTTACATATTTGGAAACGTAGTGATCTCTGAAAATGG
>NC_051410.1:20868908-20869415 GCF_015228065.2 Penaeus monodon
ATCTATCTATTGGAGAGACCTAAATCCTGCAGTGGAATAAATTGGGTCTTCAGAGTATTTTTTTTTAAACAAAATACTCTGAAGACCAAGATTCTATTATGATAAAAGTGGTTCGGACCTGCTTTTCTTAGTGAATATGGTCATAGAAAAACTATCATTACTAAGATACTTTAAAGACAAGATATGAAACCTGGATGCTCCGAACACAAGTGTTATATATAGTGAGTACTGTATACCAGAGAGAACAAGATACTACTGAGACGAGATGATATTAAGACCTTGAGGCTATTAAGACCAAGATGGTATTAAGACGAATTACTACGGAACATTTCTGTGGCCCTCCTATAACGCCGGGAAGCCCATAACGGCCGTGCAAGGAGGGGGGGGGGGTAAGATGATCCACGTAGCAGGAGATGGCAGAGCGGATTTATATAAAGAAGCTGGAAATAGAAAAGAGGCAGATTTTGAGTTTAGGCGAGAAATAAGACAACATTATGATTAATCTAT
>NC_051410.1:20869458-20869809 GCF_015228065.2 Penaeus monodon
TGATATTAAGAAACTCGAGGCCTATATAAATGTTGCCCACACGAATATTAATTTGTTGCGAAGATATTAATACATAAGTCTGATATATAAACTACAGTAATATTCCCTACAGGGCTGTATAATCTACGTAAATATTACTTCACGAAATCTTAATAACTACTTAAATTCCAAGAAAAAGGGGGAGAGATAGCGAGCGATTGTAAGCCGGTCAACAAGAAAAAGGGGAAAAGAAATGGAGTACAACAATATGGGGTAATAATAAAGATGAATTTGATTAAATAAATGGAGAATGCATTTTTAAAATACGTGTATTGTTTTTTTAGGGGGATAATGTTGTACTGTACAAATCGC
>NC_051410.1:20869830-20870226 GCF_015228065.2 Penaeus monodon
ACAACCTTGTACATTTTTCGAGAAAAAAAAAAATGTAAAACAAATTTGCAATAAGCTTTGCCAACTATGACCACGAAAAAACGGGGGCCCGGAACAAAGAATTCATGGTTTTAAACAAGATTTTGTGATTCTCACTTCGACAACTTTGAGCCCCACAAAAAGTTACCGGCCGGCCCCATTTTGGCTCGCCAGCTTTTACTCTTCTTTTAAATTTCAACAATGGCCCCGGTCCCCAGGCTCGGCGGTGTGGGCTTCGGTTCCCAATAGCTAGGGAATGTACTTTTTAATTGTACCTTAATGCACATAGGTTTTTTGTTCGTACCATTTCAAAAACATTTTGAAACTTTCATAGATATTCAAAAAGGCGACAGACAGGCAGGGAAGGGGGCGCCCCTA
>NC_051410.1:20870449-20870805 GCF_015228065.2 Penaeus monodon
GGTGTGTGTGTGTGGGGTTGGAAGGGGTGAAAAAAAAATGTTGGGGCCCTTTTGTTTTTTGTTGTGGATATAAACTATATAATAAAATATTTTAATATATATATTAAAAATTTTCCAAATTGTATTGTTTTTTTTAATTTTTTTTTTATAATTTTTAATTTTCTTTGTGTGGGGCGGGTTTTTTTTAATGGGGGCCGGGAATAAAACCCAAAACTAACACAACCCCCTCTTTCTTTATTTTTATATTTTTTACCATTTTACCTATTTATGTAAAAAATCGAATTGGTGGGGTTGTTGTGGTTGGTTTTTTTGGTGTTGTTTTTTTGCCGGGTGGTGTTTCCTTTTGTTTTGTTTTG
>NC_051410.1:20872130-20873853 GCF_015228065.2 Penaeus monodon
TCGAAGCCGCCGACCATACTTATGAGTAAAGGTCGAAACGCTCACCTTTAAACACTAGTAACATAGCCTACAGTAATTCATTTCGGAATTTATAGTCTCTCTCATTTTTACCTCCTTTTATTTGTCGATTCGTGTTACCGATAATCAGTACCTTTTCCTTTTTTCCCAAAATCAGTGATTTAATATTTCAGGCGTGGATTTGTACAGCGCTTATTTTACTTTAAAACACACTCTCAGAAGAAAATCTGGATTAGGAGATACGTTCCAAGATGTGTGTAAGATTGACTTTTTGATTCTCTAATAGAAATAAAAGAATTAAAGAAAAAAAGAAAAATGGCATACAAAGAATCATGGACCCTTATAATTCAAACTTCTCTCGAACTACTGCAACCTAGTCTCGTGTGCTCCAAATTCCTCACTGAAGAGCCGAATCACTGATTCATCATTCTGTCTCTCTCTTTATAATCAGTCTTACTCTTATTAGTGCTACTGATGCTACTACTGCTATGATTATTATGATCTCCGCTAAAGGGTGAAGGTAACTCAAAAAAGATTTGACTTACGAACGACCAACTGTCACAGTGAGATGCTATTTCTTTCGTACAATTTGAATTCATACTTCATATGTATTTATGTATGAAAGAAAGGGAAATGGTTGGGCAGATGACTGAAATATCAATACGTAGTAGACGAATGTTTAATTGTCAGCCTGATCAATATGGAGCTACTAAAGATTTCTCTCTGGTTCTGATCTTTGCCAAAGCAAAATTATCGGAGCTGTTTTTAAGAGATTTGAATTTTAACCATACATTCCACTCCCATTGTACCAATTTAAGTACATGAACTTTAATAATGACGTTAAAAATTGTCGGTCGGCAAAAAAAAGTCAGCGGGAGATGTGCGCTTGAACTTCAGAAAGACTACAAGCGATAAAAAATGTTCTGACCCACTTTTCATATAGTCGGTAATGTCCTGCATTCAGTGTTCAGTGCGACGGCATACAAGGCCTCATGATTAGCACACTTATTACTGACGAGTAAGATATATATCATACTATTGTCTGATCCAGCGCATTGGTAGCAGAGATGCAGAGGGTTAGATCCCTTCCTCTCAGCTCCCTACACTTCTGGGCATCTTGAATCTTAGCTCTCCTCAGAATCTCAATTCTCTCATCATATGCAACTCTTCTCATAACCGGGAAGTGAGAATGAGAAACATGGTCATACTAACTAACCTTCTTTTCCCTTCTGATCCTGCTGACCCAATATAACAACCATTGACCCATCATTAGCAAGCATATCAGGAGTCATCATCACTACACAAAGGGCAGAATAAATTTGCCATGCGTAAAACTTTAGTAATTCATTATTTTATGGTTATATATAGTCATTATGGTTTGTTAAAGTCAAACACCATACCCAACCTTCGTCACCTTGGTCGTGACATTCTGTTTGTAGTATTATGTGGGTACTCTTTATCTGTATAAACATAATGCAATAGTCGGCGCAAATGAAAGCGATCATTTGTATAAATGCAAGCTAAACTCAAAAATAATTTCAATACGTACTTTCATATCATAGCATTTACAAAGAAAATGTATCTAAAATTTAGGAAAACTCTATGGCCACAACATAGAAAAAAAAATGCTTATTGTAGTCGTGATTATGTGCATACTGCTTAACTAGTCTCATTGGACCCCGAAGTAAAAGAATCATGAGATACG
>NC_051410.1:20873894-20874918 GCF_015228065.2 Penaeus monodon
ACGATCAGCGACAAAAATACTAGAAAAAAAATCTGGGAATGAGAAGAATCTTCATTATGATATGTCTCATCCCGCATCACCGAAATCTCATCTCCTGTCTCCTATGCTTGAACCCTCGGGAGACGAGTTGAAAGGACAAGGAATCTTGACCTACCCATAGAGGCGTCTGAATTTTTGATGATATATCTAACAATGATCTAATTCCTCTTATTAATTGTGTAGAATATAGAACTGGTAAGTTTAAGTCATAAATATTCAAGTGATGACTCCTAAGCAAGGGATCAGTCCTTCCACCTGTAAATCAGAATGTAATTAAGTTACAGAGGAAAAAGTGGATTTCTAAAAATAGTTATCAGGTTTGATACGAGCGGTAAGTCTGATAGTAAGAATGTCTTTACCATAAAATGCTATTCACAGTGACTCTGACAGCTTCAACAAGGCTAGAGCTCCCTAGTAGGCTTTCGACCAACATACTACTTTTTCATTTTACATATAACTAGTAATATCTTTCATTTGCACAGACAAGCGAGATCGAAGGCACAGTGGACCATCAAACAAACAAAAGGGAAATAAAAATTATTATACAGCGCAAACCATACGAAACATTTCCTCAGTGGATTATATCAGCAGCTCAGCAAATCACTACCCTGCCTCCCAGCACATGAAAGAAATCTTGCCTCAGAAAATGGATATGACTCCCCTTTCAACACAAAAGAATTTGACGAGGCCCTTGGAGCATGCGAAAGTTTCCAGTTTCCCAAGCCTCTACGATCATCGATGTGTGATGATAAAGCAACTTATCATCAGAGGCTGTTGGGTTTTCTAGAAAAAAAGAACTAACTATTGGCAAACACTTGCAGATTTAATCAATCTGGTGGGCAGTATGAACAGTCATTTGTCTTTTAGAGTTCTGAGATATTGAAGGACTATGACATGACAGAAACGATTACCAACGAACTTTTCTACTTCGTGAGGAATATTGAATTTCACTGAAAATTTCGTCAAAGGCAAACATTTTCCTTTC
>NC_051410.1:20876045-20876126 GCF_015228065.2 Penaeus monodon
TATTTTTTTAAAATTATATTTTATAAAAAAAAAATTTTAAAAAAAATTTTTTAAAATATTTAAATTTTAAAAAAACCCCCA
>NC_051410.1:20876593-20876803 GCF_015228065.2 Penaeus monodon
AAAAAACACACCCCCACCACACACAACAACACAAAAAAACAAAATAAAAAATTAAAAAATAAAAAAAAAAAAAAAACCCAAAAAAAAAAAAAATTTAAAAAAAAAAAACAAATTTTAATATTATATATATAAAATAATTATATATATAATATAAAAATAATTAATTATAATTTAACCAAAAAAAAAAAACAAAATTAAATATATATAAAA
>NC_051410.1:20876911-20877069 GCF_015228065.2 Penaeus monodon
TTTTCTTTTAAATATTTTTTATTTTTTAAACAAACACAAACAAACCCCCCCAAACCCCACCCCACCCCCACCCCCCACACACACACCCCCACACCCCCCACACACAACACCCAAAACCCCACACCCACCCCCCCCCCACACACCCACCCCCCCCACAC
>NC_051410.1:20877107-20877242 GCF_015228065.2 Penaeus monodon
CATATATTTTTTTTATATATATATTATATATAAAAATATAAAAAATTATTTTTTTTTATTTTTTTATTTTTTATATATATATAACTATATTTTTTTTTTGTTTTTTGAAAATTTTTTTTTAAAAAGTTATATATT
>NC_051410.1:20877314-20877502 GCF_015228065.2 Penaeus monodon
TATATATTATATATATAATATTATTATTAATATATATATAAATATTTTATTTATTTTTTTTTTTTTTTATTTATTTTTTTTTTATATTTATTTATTAAAATATATTTTAATTTATTTTATTATATTTATATAGAAAATTAGGGGAAATTTTTTAAAAATTTTTTTATTTTTATAATATTTTTTAAAAA
>NC_051410.1:20877536-20877729 GCF_015228065.2 Penaeus monodon
AGGGTGGCGTTTGGCCCCGGTGGTAAGCAATCATTGATTTTTCGGAGGGGTGTACTGGTAGGGTCCCGATTTCCTTTTCCACGGGACCCCTGTTATTTTGGGTAATATTTTTATTAGGGAGGGGGAAAATATTTTTTAAATTATTACAATGGGTGGTTTTTGGGGGGGGGGTGTGGTTTTGGTGGGGTTTGAG
>NC_051410.1:20878033-20878104 GCF_015228065.2 Penaeus monodon
ATCTAAAATTTTAATATTAAAAAATTTTTATATAATATTAAATAATAATATGTGTTGGTGGTTTGGTTGGT
>NC_051410.1:20882541-20882645 GCF_015228065.2 Penaeus monodon
TTTAATTTTAATTCCCTTTTTATTAAAATTTTAATATTAAAATATTTATTAATTATTATTTTTTTAATATCCCCCCAAACACACCCCTCAGACAAAAACACCCC
>NC_051410.1:20882697-20882919 GCF_015228065.2 Penaeus monodon
ATTATATATATAATTTTTATTATTAAAATATTATTTCTTTTTTTTTATTATTTAAAAATTTATTAATATATATTTATATAAATTTTATAATTTTATATATATAATTATATATATATTATATTTGGGGGTTTTAAAAAATAGCATTAATTTTTTTGTTATATAAAATATATAATATATAATATATATATTTTTAATTTTTTTTAAATATATAATATAATTATT
>NC_051410.1:20882973-20883225 GCF_015228065.2 Penaeus monodon
GGGGTTTTGGGGTGTGTGGTGTTTTTTTTTGTTTATGTATGTAGTGTGTATATTTTTATGGCATAATATAACATTATACATATATCATTTAATATAGTAAAAATAATGTGTAAAAAATATATGGTGTATAAATATTTTATTAATTATATATATATTATATATATATTAAAATTAAATATTTTAATGTATGTATAAAATATTAAATGTATATCACAAAAAAACATGTCTGTTTGGGTGTGCGTGTATTAGATT
>NC_051410.1:20884187-20884278 GCF_015228065.2 Penaeus monodon
CAGAATTAGTTGAGGGTCAGTGGGCCTCGAGTATTTGGACACAGCATAGGCTCAAAACGTTTATAGAGTACCCTAAATAAGCACACTGCCA
>NC_051410.1:20886353-20886927 GCF_015228065.2 Penaeus monodon
ATGTGAAGCGTTAAGTCCGTACATTTTATATAAAAGCTTGGCATAAAATACAGCATGAAAACAATGGTCAATAGCTATAAATCCAACGCAACCAACGTGAAATCAGACTATTCTGTATAAAATATCCAACTGTTACAGAAATGACATATGAATAAACATATTATGATTATTCTTGAAAGTTTATCCATAAGCGATGGCATGTTACTTTTGCAGAATGTGGGGGGGGGGGGGGCAAGATTAATTGGGGCATCCCTTCATTCCGTATGTAATCCTTGCCATTGCTGTCTCACGTATGGTACATTGGCACTGATTATCAAATGCTCGAGTCCCCATAAGCAGCATGTGAAATATGTAATTTGATATTTTTGTTATCTAGGAAATTGTAAATTTTATGTAGTTTCGCTATTTTTTTATAAAGTATAGTCACTTCAAAATATTTTATTCATGTTTTATTTTCAGCAAACTGTTACAAGATTCTCGTAAATTAGTTCTCACACGTTCTTCGTTCTTAGTTCTTCGTCTTTTAGCTTTGTCAGACGCGTGGCCTCCAAACGCGGCTCATTAGCTTTTGATC
>NC_051410.1:20887295-20887394 GCF_015228065.2 Penaeus monodon
TAATTTGATCCAATGTCGAAACTCTAGGCATGTCTTGAGGCACGTAGGCAGACAATGAAAAAATAATAAACTGCATTTTCCAAAAACTTTTTTATGACT
>NC_051410.1:20889797-20889959 GCF_015228065.2 Penaeus monodon
TTTGGGTTGGCAGTTAGCCGGTGGTAAAAAAAGGACTAAAAAAACTAGGGCAGGTGCTTATTTAGGGTACTCTAAAAACGTTTGAGCCTATGCTGTGCCCAAATACTCGAGGCCCCTGACCTTCAACCAATTCTGATAATATCAAAATAGAAAAATTTATTT
>NC_051410.1:20903902-20904025 GCF_015228065.2 Penaeus monodon
AGAGAGAGAGATAAATATGTTCTATTGTGATATTATCAGAATTGGTTGAAGGTCAGTGGGCCTCGAGTATTTGGACACAGCATGGCTCAAAACGTTTATAGGTACCCTAATAGCACACTGCCA
>NC_051410.1:20906080-20906553 GCF_015228065.2 Penaeus monodon
AAGTTAAGCGTTAAGTCCGTACATTTTATATAAAAACTTGGCATAAATACGCATGAAACAATGGTCAATAGCTATAAATCCACGCAACCACGTGAAATCAAAACTATTCTGTATAAAATATCCCACTGTTACAGAAATGACAATGAATAAACATATTATGATTATTCTTGAAAATTTATCCATAAGCGATGGCATGTTACTTTTGCAGAGTATGTGGGGGGGGGGGGGCAAGATTAATTGGGGCTTCCCTTCATTCCGTATGTAATCCTTGCCATTGCTGTCTCACGTATGGTACATTGGCACTGATTATCAATGCTCGGTCCCCATAAGCAGCATGTGAAATATGTAATTTGATATTTTTGTTATCTAGGGAAAATTTTAAATTTTATGTAGTTTTCGCTTTTTTTTTTATAAGTATAGTCCTTCAAAAAATTTTATTTTGTTTTTTTTCAGCAAACTGTTACAAAATTCTC
>NC_051410.1:20906864-20907216 GCF_015228065.2 Penaeus monodon
TGATTGAAAAAAAATTTTAAAAGATAAAAAACCCCAATCTTTATTTGTTTATCTTTTGAGAGAAATCTCAGCGTTGTTACGGGCCTGTGAGTGCTATTTAAAATTTCCAATGGGTTTGGGGGGAAAAACATTATTTGGGGCGATTAAAAAAAATTTGCTAGGGTTTAATAAAACCCCTCCATCAAATGAATCAAAAAATCTTTTTGCCAACATCGGAAATCCATTACGGAAGGTTGAGGGTTTCTGAATATTCATTCGCATTTTTCCTTTTTTTGGGGAGAGATCGAGAGAGAAAGCTAACAGCCAGGAACTAAAAAAAGGGGGATAGATAAAACTGTAGATAAATGTAGAA
>NC_051410.1:20907316-20907660 GCF_015228065.2 Penaeus monodon
TTTTACATACATTTATCTACAGTTTTATCTATCCACTTTCTTATTTTCCGGCGTTAGTTCTCTCTCGATTTTCCCCCCAAAAAAGGAAAAATGCGAATGAATTTTCAGAACCGTCAACCTTCCGTAATGGATTTCCGATGGGGCAAAAAGTTTTATGATTCATTGGGTGGAGATTATATTAATCCCCTAGCAAATTTTTTAATGCCCCAAATAAAGTTTCCACACAAAGCCCATTGGATTTACATAGCACTCACGCCTGTAACAACGTAGATATTCTCTCAAATGAAAACAAATAAAAAATGTGTTTTTTATCTTTAAATTTTTTTTCAAACACTTTCCTTTTT
>NC_051410.1:20908678-20908882 GCF_015228065.2 Penaeus monodon
ATAATACACTCTTTTTCCCTCGTCTCCAATCCCTCCGCCTTTATCGCGCGACTTTATTGTTTCTTCCGTCACCGCATCTGCCTCGTTCCCTCGGCGACGGCGGCTGCCCCGGCCTCCAAGGAGACGCTAATTGGCGCCCAGACTCACTCGAAAATGGTCGGCGGCGAAACGAATCTCTGGGTATTGGAGAGTGGAGGTGAGAGG
>NC_051410.1:20909263-20909345 GCF_015228065.2 Penaeus monodon
GACAAATTCGGGATGAATACCTGTGTTCATGGACGTCTCGATGCGTTGGGGAATTCCGGACAAGAAGTAAACACTTCCACAG
>NC_051410.1:20910298-20910510 GCF_015228065.2 Penaeus monodon
TTATGTTTAATGGTTGTTAGTTTCTACACTAATTGGCTTGTCAGTAGGCTTAAACTAAATGGACTGACAATGACCTAGGGATTATTTAATCCAATTTTGGTGGACTTAATGCGAATAAAGACCTAGAAGCCAAGCTAAGACTTTTTCACCAATAAGTAACTGTAGTAAAAATTACTGGTGGCTCTTTCCTAATTTACAACGGGGAATATTTG
>NC_051410.1:20910916-20911532 GCF_015228065.2 Penaeus monodon
CAAAAGACCCCCACGTGATCATCCGCGGAGGGCGAGTAGGCCTATCCATAGGAGATTTTCCCAAATGTCTCTCGAAGTCGCAGGCTGCCCTTCAGCAAGGCGCGGGGATAAGATCTACTGCCACTCGAGCATCTTTGTGTTCTGCCTGGCTATAGAATAAAAGCTTTTGGGGAAATAAAACACGTATTCATGAGGTTGTTACGAGATTACAGGGGTGACAAGAAAATATATTAGAAGAGACACAAGGAAACACTGAAATAGGTCATGGATTCGGCATTTACACGAATATTTTAGTATTAGTATGACGTCCATGTATATTCAGTGTAAAAGTATATCATAATTAGAGACAAAAGGTATACTTATATACCAGAAATCAGAAATAGAAACCAATCGTAAAAAAATTTTTCAAATAATGTTCTCGTGTTTATCGCAAACGAACAGTCTATTGGACAAAGACGACTCCATTAGGGTCTGCTCCCCGTAGCTTCAGCGACGTCACGTGCCAAAACAAGCGAGATTTATGGGCGTTGCTTCCTCGCGCGCGGTGGGCGGGACCGGCCGAGAGGCTGTTGGGTCTGCGCTGTGTTTGGAATGTTGAGGCATGTCTATCTGTGTG
>NC_051410.1:20911754-20912251 GCF_015228065.2 Penaeus monodon
TTGAAAACTAATAAGCCATAGTGAAATCGAAAGCTGAAAGACACAGGCAAGAGCCCCGAAAAAAAAAAATGATCAGCTCCTCCCAAAAAAAAAAAAACAAATATTAAACTATTTTGTAATTCTTGCAGATGAAGTATTAGGGTATACAGAGTGGCTGCGTGCCAGTTCTAATGAGTAAAAAAAGTCTTGAGAAAAGGGGGAAGAAACAGAAAAAGAACACTCAAGCGAAAAAAAAAGGGCAAAGGTTTTTAAGATTCTTGAATATAAAAGTACAGGCTCTCTTGCCAAACCCCTAAATTATTATAATGTTTATCCCTCTCTCTCACATGAACGAGCAAACAGCATGAATGAATATTCGAAACTTTGAAGTAGTGTTTCCAAACGTCGTCTTGCTCGCTTCGCCTAAAAAACAAATAGAATATTCATACTCTTTGGAGACTGAAGGCTGCAAAAAACTCATATGAACACACACATACACAAACTGGCAAGCCATACTT
>NC_051410.1:20912351-20912417 GCF_015228065.2 Penaeus monodon
GGGATGGAAATTAAAAAAATTAATTCACCTTGAAGATATCCAGTCAAATTCAGTGTAAGCTTTTTC
>NC_051410.1:20913224-20913437 GCF_015228065.2 Penaeus monodon
ATAATACACTCTTTTTCCCTCGTCTCCAATCCCTCCGCCTTTATCGCGCGACTTTATTGTTTCTTCCCGTCACCGCATCTGCCTCGTTCCCTCGGCGACGGCGGCTGCCCCGGCCTCCAAGAGACGCTAATTGGCGCCCAGACTCACTCGAAATGTCGGCGGCGAAACGAATCTCTGGGTCTTGGAGAGTGGAGGTGAGAGGATTTTTATGAG
>NC_051410.1:20913896-20913979 GCF_015228065.2 Penaeus monodon
GACAAATTCGGGATGAATACCTGTGTTCATGGACGTCTCGATGCGTTGGGGAATTCCCGGACAAGAAGTAAACACTTCCACAG
>NC_051410.1:20914941-20915173 GCF_015228065.2 Penaeus monodon
TAATGGTTGTTAGTTTCTACACTAATTGGCTTGTCAGTAGGCTTAAACTAAATGGACTGACAATGACCTAGGGATTATTTAATCCAATTTTGGTGGACTTAATGCGAATAAAGACCTAGAAGCCAAGCTAAGACTTTTTCACCAATAAGTAACTGTAGTAAACTTACTGGTGGCTCTTTCCTAATTTACAACGGGAATATTAGGCAATACAAAAATACATATGTATACACGT
>NC_051410.1:20915408-20916018 GCF_015228065.2 Penaeus monodon
AATCATCCGCGGAGGGCCAGAGGCATCCATAGAATTTTCAAATGTCTCTCGGAGTCGCACACGCCCCCCACAAAGCGCGGGGATAAATCTACTGCCACTCGAGCACTTTCGTCCGCGCCTGGCTATAGAAAAAAATTTGGAATATAACACGTATTCATGGGTTGTTTAGAGATTACATGGGTGACAAAAAAATATAAAAAACACAAGGAAAACTGAAATATCTGGATTCGGCATTTACACATATATAGGAGGCCATGCTATATCATGGAATTCAAATGACAAGTATTTAGATACCAGAATCAGAAAGAGAAACCAATCGTAAAATTCTTCAAAATGTTCTCTGTGTTTATCGCAAACGAAAAGCTATTGGACAAAGACACTCCATAGGGTCTGCTCCCCGTAGCTTCACGACGTACGTGCGACAACGAGATTTAATGGGCGTTGCTTCCTCGCGCGCAGTGGGCGGGACCGGGGAGAGGCTTGGGTCTGCGCTGTGTTGGAATGTTTGAGGTATTTATTGTTGTAAAACATTATAATAAATAACAACAACATAATAAATAACAAAGGATTATTTTGTGAAGTTATAGTGACTAGAGTAAAATTCACAATA
>NC_051410.1:20916138-20917750 GCF_015228065.2 Penaeus monodon
TTTGAAACTAATAAGACATAGTGAAATCGAAAGCTGAAAAACACAGGCAAGAGCCCCGAAAAAAAACTGATCAGCTCCTCCAAAGAATAAAACCAAATATTAAACTATTTTGTAATTCTTGCAGATGAAGTATTAGGGTATACAGAGTGGCTGCGTCCCCAGTTCCTAATGAGTAAAAAGTCTTGAGAAAGAGGGAAGAAACAGAAAAAGAACACTCAAGCGAAAAAAGGACAAAGGTTTGAAGATTCTTGAATATAAAAGTACAGGCTTTCTTGCCAAACACTAAATTATTATAATGTTTATCCCTCTCTCTCACATGAACGAGCAAATCAGCATAAATGAATATTCGAAACTTTGAAGTAGTGTTTCCAAACGTCCGTCTTGCTCGCTTCGCCTAAAACAAATAGAATATTCATACTCTTTGGAGACTGAAGGCTGCAAAAAACTCATATGAACACACACATACACAAACTGGCAAGTACGCATACTTAATGAGCATACTAACATGTGTAAGACTTGTGTAACCCCCTCTCTTAATGTATTTTTCATTATCCTTGTATTCTATATTCAGTAAACAATATCTCTATATCATTCCACATAACACTGTTACCTCACTCGTATTCCACGTACACAACCGGCCTAATTGTCCTGCTTCCGCCCGGCTGCGAGGAAGCTCATCGGACGCATAAAACAAAGCAAGCCAGGCTTGTCTACCGCGTTCCCTGACATCCCTCTATCCGCCTTTATGTCTTCCATTACTTGTATCTTAGACCTTCCCTTTGTCTAGATTTATACATAAACCGTCGGGCCCACATGCAGCACATCATACACACTGAAAAAAATCAAAACTCACTTGAGAAGGCAACCCAAGACCTCTCAGGCTACTTCTCATTCAGCCTCCCATAGATTGACTCTCCTGAACGGCCTCTCACTAATAAAGCCCAAATTAGAAGACGGTCGTCTTCTGCATCCTACCATCTTGCCAGTCGGGTTCTGTCACTGTCCGAAGTAATAAAGTATTCGCACTATGGCCAAGCCAAAAACATATAAAACACTATTATCATCACAGTAATGATAATAATCATAATTCTACGTTCTGATCTACATGTGATTTGAGGTACTCTTGTAGCACAATTAAGCTTCAACCCTTATTCTGCAAACCTTTTTTCGTAACATTTTATAAAAACTGAAACATATTTTCTCTGACGTATGTGATAAAGATACTAGGCAGCTGTAGAAGTCTGGCAGAGTGATGCCGACAGCAGCAATCTAACCAGCAAGTAACAAAGAATAGTATATATAAAAGACCAAAAAACTTATCATCGCAATCAAGATGAAACGCCTATCACCTGTTACAAAAGTTGCTGCATTATCGTCCAACCACCAGGACTAAACGCGAGCCAAGTCTAGTTTTCCTTTGAACTCTACCTATGTTTATCAGGAAAAACAATTGCAATAGTTCTGAAAATATCAAATCTAATTAAAAATATTTCTTTGTTCTCATTTTTCTGTTTTCCATTATTTTCTGAGGGAAGAGAGGGGGGGGGGCTGCTTGGACAATTCATACTTCATGAAATAATTGTGAGGAATATTGGAAAAAAAAGAACCTTTG
>NC_051410.1:20917938-20918155 GCF_015228065.2 Penaeus monodon
AAACCTTACTTGCCAACGGTCTATGAGCGGATGAGCAACTTGGGCTCTGAGAACCCGGGGTTGTGGAGGAAATACCTCCCTTAATTTCCTCACTTGAACACCACCGGTTATTGTCTCCCCTCAATAAGTGTATGACTGTTCGTCACAAGGGCTCTAGGCATTCCTGCTGTTATAGCAAAGGCGAATGAGTAGTTTCCCTGCCAACGGCATCCTAAAG
>NC_051410.1:20918297-20918544 GCF_015228065.2 Penaeus monodon
TAATCATGAATGTCGATTTACCCAAGGCCCCCAGTCCCAAGCAAGCCTTCAGTGATCAGAGGGGTGCTAAGAATCTCTAGGTTTTTGATAAATGTAAAAAAAAAAAAAAATGGTCTTGTTGCTTTGTTGTCGAGTGATGTTAAGTTTAATCCGGGCCCTAACCAACCAAAGTATTGCAATTACTTTTCAGTAATATTCGTGGACTTCACGGAGTTGAATGAAATTGCAGTAATCTCAACAAAATTTG
>NC_051410.1:20926735-20927014 GCF_015228065.2 Penaeus monodon
GTAATACTAACAATGATAATAGTAACAATAGTAAATATGATTCCAATACTAATCAAAATTTTCCTATCACCATTATAATTATTTTCTAGAATATGAAGAGTACGAAGCGGGGCCAAGAAGCCCTAACGACGCACAGAATATAAAACTTGAAGGTGCTCGTTTAGATTCACTCAACTCCTTCAGCAGATAATGAGACTGGCCTTCGGGAACAGAAAATGATCAGTTTCCCACGTGCTCTGAGAGGGTACACTTTTTTTTCTTTCTTTATAAATACGCGCG
>NC_051410.1:20927161-20927657 GCF_015228065.2 Penaeus monodon
ATCTGCCTTTATATATAGATAATGTGTCATTCATTTATCCACTTCCCTATTCATTTTTATGAACCAAAAAGTCTTAATGGATATATACTTATATATAGGTCAAAGGGGAAGTTTGCGAAAATGTGTAAAGATATTTTAAAGAATCATCTCTATTTCTATCGTGGTATTTCGCATACAGTGTGACCACTAAATTGCACAGTAGACCTAATCTACGATTACATGTTGCCCGTAGGATGAAATGATGTCATTATTCAAAAACATGAATAGAGTAAAAGTTGATAGCCGCCAGCTCCGACAACTACTACGATTCTTATGCAGACTTCTTAACGCACGACAAATATATCCTTAAAGACAATAATAAAATACACTCACAAGGAAAAAGTTACAGCCCTCCCAGGCAGTCCATATTATATGTATTTTTTTGGCGTACGTCGCTTTTCTGAATTATGAATCCGAGTGAATGTGGTCGCGGCGGTTTGGGCTGAAGCATTTGCTG
>NC_051410.1:20927683-20928299 GCF_015228065.2 Penaeus monodon
AGTTCATTCGGTCTCCTGTATATAAAGTGCTAGTATCTGTTTCATAATCTCTGTTGCAATTGCCATCGTCCATACTTCAAAACATTAATCGACTCTGCTTTTCATTGACACGAGTTAAAACAGGAAAAAAATATCCTGTGCCAAACCACGTCATGGCTTTTTTTACACCAACATTTCGGCTAAATCAGGCCTTTCCTCCAGCGTTGAGTCTCACTACACTGGCGTTTTGTCAAACAAATAAATTGCGAGGCATGCTTTTGCTCGACGTAGTGCGTGTCTCATAAACAATATCCAATTACTACCGTCATTTTCCATTCACTCTTGATATCAAAGAGAACCCACTGGAAAGCTAACAAGCGTGTCGAATCCCACTGTGGAAATTAGACCAATTAACGACACAGCTAATTATCCTTCATAGATACTACCGCACCGAAGACGCGAGTTCGTGATTAGTATCTCTGTCGACTGCGAGCGGAATTCGAGGCATAAATGTTGGACTGTAAAGCTATGTCATTTGCATACGCGAGGGAAATGCCGTTGCGGGAGGAAACGCCGAAGGACGCTACTGTGGAGTCCGTCAGGAGCCTTGGGAAGTCCTGCCACAGTGCGAAAAAGG
>NC_051410.1:20928754-20929039 GCF_015228065.2 Penaeus monodon
TGAGGATGAGTGCAAGTACGAATTTCCACCAATAGATGGTGCTGTTTTGCAAATGGTAATGGATGATGATGGCGCTACAGGTGTGATGTTGACAGAATGTTCAGAAATGCTTAATGGTTAACACTGAAGACTCTGCTTTGCCAACGACATTCTATTTTATCCGATACGGCTGGATAATGAATATAAATAGGAAGTGCTGGTACAGAAAAGAATAATTTAAGAACTGAAGGAAAGTGTACATAATAATCTCGTTCGGATGATTTGATTTGCATTTTTCATTTATCT
>NC_051410.1:20929069-20929568 GCF_015228065.2 Penaeus monodon
TCTAGCTAGCTATTTACTTGAAAGATGTTGACATATACCTGCAAGCTCAGATGAAAGGGAATATGATAACTACAAACAAATAAACAGTTAAAATAGACAACTTTTTCGAGTTCGTTCTCTGAATCACAGATTAACATGGTGGCAGAACCCTCGTTTATCCATTTATATAAAAATCTTGCTTATATACATCACTGTTTCATCGATTATGTTCTTGATTGCGCCATAATTTTCCCAAGACTGGGGTTTAAGTAAGATTTCCTCTAATCTCGTCTAATGTATATAATCGGTCTAGTAAGGGTGATGCTTTTCAGAAAAATATTATCACGGAAAACAGTGTTAGTATATAATTTTTTCCACTGCACATTTCCTGTTTTTTGTGACATTAATAAGCATTTATCATCACTGACGAATCATACATATATGATTTTATCCACATTAAAATGTCATAATTTGGTAAAATTTATCTGAATAATAAACAAACGTATTGTTTCGTGACCGA
>NC_051410.1:20929615-20929842 GCF_015228065.2 Penaeus monodon
AAGCATTATCTGTCCGAATTGAAATACGGGAGTTGGTAATTATCACCAGTTCAGTAAGTACATTGCCTTACACATAACTGATATTTCGAAAATGCATGACAGGGAAAATAGAATATTCACTTTTACACTAGCTCTGTAATTTTGTGCGGGGAGAAAGGGGGATTAAATGGAAAAAATGGATTGAGGATGAGATTCGAACCCAGAGGCTAGAATCTTGTGACGACAGG
>NC_051410.1:20930085-20930532 GCF_015228065.2 Penaeus monodon
TGTTCTTTTTTTTCCATATCCCATTCTCCCAAAGGGCCCCATTTTTGTGCGGGAATTTTGTCCCTCGTCCTCGCCTTGGGTCCGACGCCTAACATCCGATTTCATCACCGTTTCCAATTGCAAATGTCCCCCGTTCTTTCGTTTGAAAAGAGAAGGAATAAAAATTATAATTCAGCACCGAATTACAAAGGTACACTCTCTTCTACACTCTGTATTACACTATGATTTAGTATGGAGTGTATATCATGTTTTAAAAATATCCCATGGAATAGTTTGCACGTTCACATTCCGATGGCGTGTTTCCCCTTACGATGTATCACTCTATCGATTTACAGGCAGATAATTAGCTGGCCTTTTGGGAATATATGCGTGAATTAATTAACTGTTCCCTGGTCAATATAGACCTGAAGTGTTGAAAGGGATTGGTTAATCTGCACTGATACTAAC
>NC_051410.1:20930847-20931145 GCF_015228065.2 Penaeus monodon
GCTCAATATAACTATCAACACACTAAGAAGTGACTCAACAATGATTTGCAAAAGGGAGAGAGAGGAATTTTACTGATACATTTTAATCATTTGTATAGTGGTAATCAGCAGCTAAGTCCTTAATTGCAGTAGTTATGATACATCGACTGATGAAAACATTTTATACGAAAAACATTTATGCAAATAAAATCCCCTTTGGCCCCCATGTTAATGTGTGGCTTCATTAAATGTGTCGAAATATTTCATTGCCATACCTTTATTCATTATCTCTTGTGATCATCGCACGACTGTTTTCCTT
>NC_051410.1:20932591-20932757 GCF_015228065.2 Penaeus monodon
GTCCTTTGTTGTTCGCAGCACTTCTGTGTCACTCATTCTTTCTTTATTCCCATTTGGTGTTTGTTCCATCACCTATTTACTCACACTCCTCAAGTAAGTTAATCGTTGTCTTCCTCTCCTTGTCCTTCCAACAAGTATCCAGCGAGAATCAGTTTCTTCCTTCCTC
>NC_051410.1:20932846-20933199 GCF_015228065.2 Penaeus monodon
ATGTTTCCTGCTCTGTCCACATTTCAATTGCTTCTAACCTCTTCTCACGGGTATATTTCACTAAGTCTAACACTCTTTTCTTTGTCTCCATTGACAGCTTGCGATCTTCAGAACGCCTTCTGATTTCTGGTGTCACATTTCCCATTTCCGTAATCAACTTCCCAAGTATTTAAATTTTTTCCACTTTTGTTATAATAACACCTCCAATGTGTGACTCGCACCTAGGACTTTCCATTTTGCTTACCACCAATCATTCCGTCTTCTTGCAGTTGATAGTCAATCCCCTTTTTCTTTTTCTTCTACTACCTTGTCCAAAGCTCTTGTCCAACCACAAAACCTTGTAAACTGTCCAT
>NC_051410.1:20933636-20934062 GCF_015228065.2 Penaeus monodon
CTTCTTCAAAGCTGTTAACATTTCGGTGATAATCTTATCTGGTCCTACGGCTTTGTTTCTTTTAATTTTGCAGTGCTGTACGTACTTCTGCTCTGAGAATCTTTGGCCCACCCATAATCTTGTGTATTGTTGGTTTCCTGCCTGTTATCATGTGTTCTATTCATCGTTCCAGTAATTTTCTTTTTCCATGATAACAGTACTGTCCTTGGACATTTCTTCACCCAGACGATGTACATGATTGTGACCAGCATATCCCTGAGTTTTTTTGTGCATAGTAGTTAAGTCTGTGTTTTTTGCACTGCTCAGTTTCTTCACAATTCGTATTAAGCATACTAGGCCATACTTCCTTTGCTTCTTTGCACTTAACCTTGATCATTTTGTTAATCGTTGTGTACTCTGGACTTTCCTCTTGAGTATTTGCTGTCC
>NC_051410.1:20934393-20935671 GCF_015228065.2 Penaeus monodon
CGATTAATAATGTTCTCGGAAGCAACGGCAGAAAACTTCATGTTTCTTAACCTACTCCCTCACATTTCCATATTTGTTTATCAAGGGAAACAAAAGTGCCAGAAACACGTGTGGAAACGCCCCTTTCCTTTCAGCAAGCTATCCCCCCGTGTGCCTCCCATTCTGAATAACGAAATTAACGCCGAACAACAAGATTAACTGCCTTCTGCTCCCCTCACAACTGGCTGGGCCCTGAGTGTCTTTCCATGTTTGCGACCCTTGCGACGCACCTCTAGACTGCGCCGTGTGTTGGTGTAGGGATATGTAACGTTGGCAGGGATTTTGCTCTTACTCTGCGCTCGGCCCCCTGCAACCACCGGTGATTCTATGCTGTTGCGGGTTTTTCGTCCTGTTGGCGTTGTGGGTTCATTTAATCGGAGTTAGCTTTTCGATTCTTCTCTGATGTTGACTCACTTAGTTCCTCTCCGGTTTGTACATCCTGTTATGACATGACGTGTCCGCTGATTCTCCAAGGTCTTCGGCATCCGTGGCACCTTCAGACAATTGGCTTGTCCAGATTGCGTCTTTCTCCCATTTGCTTTACTTCTCTTCCCTTTATCTTTCTAAAGACATGTAAGTTGCCTCCAATTGCGTTTCTTCTTGATGATTGGCCAACCAGATAGCATTAGAGATTCTATCTCACTACACTATTCCGTCATTTTTCGAACGGCTTGGATTTGAGTCTTTCCGCTCGTGTCGCATGTATGCCAAACACTTCCCAAACGAAGACGTAGCGGTATTTTCATTCATTAATTTCCGTTTGATCTTGAGTTACGTAGGTATATATTACTAGACTGTTTTTGCTGACAAAGGAAATGAAAAGAAGTCCGTATAGACAAAATGTTCTTTACATACTAATATTTATCTAAATGTATGTCTGTATAAGGATGTTCGTTATTTGTTTATTTACATAGGAGCCGTGGTTCTCTACCAGTGTAAGAAGGTTGAACCATTTACAGGCGGAAAGTCCATATAGAGACACAAACACTGACGGCCTATCGTTCCGTATTACATTGTCTCAGATCTTCCTTTGTTCTTCGGTGCGCATCTCTACACCTCCAGCTTCATTTTGCCTCTTTCCTTGTCTATGTAAATATATATCTTCCGCAGACATCATGTACAAGTGCTTGCTTCAACTACTTTGATAATACAGCTTCTACAGAGCTGAAGCCCGACACGTGATACACATTATATCTCCTGTCACTGCACGGACAAGAAGAGTACCGTTACACAGGACCC
>NC_051410.1:20935744-20936174 GCF_015228065.2 Penaeus monodon
TTATATGTGAACCAAGCTTCTGAAGGCATCAAATTCATTTAATCACAGGACTTCCTCCCTATGTAATCTCCGGGCCAATCTAGCGCATGATCCGATCGCGAGAGCACCAGAACGATAACGTCCACAGAGACCGGACGGACGCCCACGAATGTCACGCGATAAAAGCAGGGCTAATGGATCAAGGGGTTCAAAGAGGTTCAAGCGTTCAAGGGGCTCTTATCTGGTCCCGCTGCGTCGGGTACAAAGGAGTACAAAGGACTACGGTATGAGTACGGAACCGGTACTCTCGTGAAATTAAAAGCGCCTTGCCGTTTTTTATGTAAAAAAATCATATTTAAAACCTTTAACTCTGGGGTTTCATCGTACAAAGGGTAAACTTAATTTCGTATGCTGGGGCCTTTAAAGTTTTTTTATATTTTACTTTAAAAAC
>NC_051410.1:20937707-20938415 GCF_015228065.2 Penaeus monodon
GTGTGAATTATGAATTATCAATGGATACTTGCACCAGGTCTTGACCTATAAGCCTATATGTATATTGGCACTATCTACGTTATTAGTTCATGTTTCATAATATGCTCAAGATTTCTTGGAATTAGAGCTAACATTTGCGGAGCCAGTCGCGGGAATCAGCTTGCGAGGAATTTACCATTAAAGGTTAAGGTTGGATTTATATTTAAAATAAAAGTATATTCAAATGTGATATAACACTTGAAATTTCTTAGCTTCGGTAACTGAACCTGTTGCAGCAACAGTTCAAATGATTAATCTGATTGGTACTTTGACCGGTAAATGATTAGCCACCGCAGATTTTATGTTCAGCATTAAGGTTCACGACATCCAGACAGCCTCAGAAATGTTAGAAATAAAGTGAAATTTCTCAGAATTAAGAGAACGGCACTATACCGAGTCTTTGCTGAGCAGAGACTCGGTATAGTGCAACATATAAATACATGAATAAGGAAATATACTGAAATGTTGGAAACAGTAAATTCAGACATATCATGAACGAAATCGTTCCGAGAAGCGATTTAATCAGAATTCAATTATCATAAACACCAGTCTTCAGGTAAATTGGCAAAATATTTCCTTTGCACTCATGGTAATGAATGTCCAATGACTTGATTGCAACAGCGTACGAAAGAAGGAAAATCGTAACAATACTGATTTAATGAAAGGAGC
>NC_051410.1:20938782-20938934 GCF_015228065.2 Penaeus monodon
GAATGATAACTGATAACAGTAGCAATAGCGTGAACGTCCTGTGTGCATATGAAATTAAATCTAAAATACATCGTTAATTGTTGATGAAGCCATTTAATGTTGCTTGTATTAGTGAACAATTATATAATCATAAAAAGTATTTATACACATAA
>NC_051410.1:20938996-20939545 GCF_015228065.2 Penaeus monodon
GCCCGACACACGCCCACCCTGTTATACATCAATTATAAAGACCCTTAATGTTTCACAGGATGAAGGGCTTAATGGTTCAATGACGAAGAAAAAGCCTATAAGTTGTTTTTTTTGGTCTTTCGTGTAACTTGGCGTTTGCTAATGAGGATTTATGGGGAAACTACGTCAACACGGACGACCTTTTTTGTCATTAATGGAAACCGAAAAGTGTAATTAACTCTCCATAAAAAAAGATTATTTGCTCTAATAACAGCCCCGAAGAGAAATATTTCAATAAAGAGTCTCGATGAAAACCATCTAACCTTTACTCTATGAAAACTTCAAAAAGACCCGCGGCTGAATAACCACAGAATATGATAAATGATAAATACGGAAACTACGTTAAAAATACATACACTAAGCTGAACCAAGTTGATTAAAGACGGGACTGCAGCGGCTCATCAATCACGTCGAAAAGGTCTCGGGGCATGACCGCCCGACTTCGCTCACCCTTGAAAAAGGAAGAATATTCTATGACGCGAGGCTGCTACGGGAAATTGCAGGGATGCT
>NC_051410.1:20940491-20940747 GCF_015228065.2 Penaeus monodon
GCCCAGAGGATAGAAGGGCAAAGCAAGATGACTGGAAGAGAAAGGAGTAGCCATCACGGAAAGCCATGCTTAGTTTCTAGATATGTTTCACAAGAAGGAAAGACACCAGGGTAGGTGGGAAATGCGTATGATGGCCGACTGCCGCTGGTGTCTCCAGCGTGGCTGCCCGGAAAAACCTTACACGAGGTCAAAGAAACAGTGTTTTCGTTGTCAATGATGCATTCTTTACGCTGCCTTGAGTAAATGAAGGTCTTAC
>NC_051410.1:20941193-20941487 GCF_015228065.2 Penaeus monodon
TCGATCTCTCCTCAAATAAAGGAAAAATGCGAATGAATATTCAGAACCGTCAACCTTCCGTAATGGATTTCCGATGTTGGCAAAAAGGTTTTATGATTCATTGTGTGATGGAGATTATATTAATCCACTATGCAAATTTTATTAATCGCCCAAGTAATGCTTTCCACACAAAGCCCATTGGATTTCACATAGCACTCACAGGCCTGTAACAACGCTGAGATATTCTCTCAAATGATAAACAAATAAAGATGTGTTTATTATCTTTAATTCTTATTTCAATCACTTTCCTTTTTA
>NC_051410.1:20942515-20942718 GCF_015228065.2 Penaeus monodon
ATAATACACTCTTTTTCCCTCGTCTCCAATCCCTCCGCCTTTATCGCGCGACTTTATTGTTTCTTCCGTCACCGCATCTGCCTCGTTCCCTCGGCGACGGCGGCTGCCCCGGCCTCCAAGGAGACGCTAATTGGCGCCCAGACTCACTCGAAAATGTCGGCGGCGAAACGAATCTCTGGGTATTGGGGAGTGGAGGTGAGAGG
>NC_051410.1:20943168-20943251 GCF_015228065.2 Penaeus monodon
GACAAATTCGGGATGAATACCTGTGTTCATGGACGTCTCGATGCGTTGGGGAATTCCCGGACAAGAAGTAAACACTTCCACAG
>NC_051410.1:20944167-20944377 GCF_015228065.2 Penaeus monodon
TATGTTTAATGGTTGTTAGTTTCTACACTAATTGGCTTGTCAGTAGGCTTAAACTAAATGGACTGGCAATGACCTAGGGATTATTTAATCCAATTTTGGTGGACTTAATGCGAAGAAAGACCTAGAAGCCAAGCTAAGACTTTTTCACCAATAAGTAACTGTAGTAAACTTACTGGTGGCTCTTTCCTAATTTACAACGGGAATATTTGG
>NC_051410.1:20944728-20945363 GCF_015228065.2 Penaeus monodon
AAACCCATCCTCATCTGCATATCAAAAGACCCCCACGTGATCATCCGCGGAGGGCGAGTAGGCCTATCCATAGGAGATTTCCGAAATGTCTCTCGAAGTCGCAGGCTGCCCTTCAGCAAGGCGCGGGGATAAGATCTACTGCCACTCGAGCATCTTTGTGTTCTGCCTGGCTATAGAATAAAAGCTTTTGGGGAAATAAACACGTATTCATGAGGTTGTTACGAGATCTACAGGGGTGACAAGAAAAATATATTAGAAGAGACACAAGGAAACACTGAAATAGGTCATGGATTCGGCATTTACACGAATATTTTAGTATTAGTATGACGTCCATGTATATTCATGTGTAACGTATATCATAATTAGAGACAACGGTATATTTATATACCAGAAATCAGAAATAGAAACCAATCGTAAAAATTCTTCAAATAATGTTCTCGTGTTTATCGCAAACGAACAGTCTATTGGACAAAGACGACTCCATTAGGGTCTGCTCCCCGTAGCTTCAGCGACGTCACGTGCGACACAACGCGAGATTTATGGGCGTTGCTTCCTCGCGCGCAGTGGGCGGGACCGGCCGAGAGGCTGTTGGGTCTGCGCTGTGTTTGGAATGTTGAGGCATGTCTATCTGTGTG
>NC_051410.1:20945576-20947182 GCF_015228065.2 Penaeus monodon
TTGAAACTAATAAGCCATAGTGAAATCGAAAGCTGAAAGACACAGGCAAGAGCCCCGAAAAAAAACTGATCAGCTCCTCCAAAGAATAAAACCAAATATTAAACTATTTTGTAATTCTTGCAGATGAAGTATTAGGGTATACAGAGTGGCTGCGTGCCAGTCCTAATGAGTAAAAAGTCTTGAGAAAGAGGGAAGAAACAGAAAAAGAACACTCAAGCGAAAAAAGGACAAAGGTTTGAAGATTCTTGAATATAAAAGTACAGGCTCTCTTGCCAAACACTAAATTATTATAATGTTTATCCCTCTCTCTCACATGAACGAGCAAATCAGCATAAATGAATATTCGAAACTTTGAAGTAGTGTTTCCAAACGTCGTCTTGCTCGCTTCGCCTAAAAACAAATAGAATATTCATACTCTTTGGAGACTGAAGGCTGCAAAAAACTCATATGAACACACACATACACAAACTGGCAAGTACGCATACTTAATGAGCATACTAACATGTGTAAGACTTGTGTAACCCCCTCTCTTAATGTATTTTTCATTATCCTTGTATTCTATATTCAGTAAACAATATCTCTATATCATTCCACATAACACTGTTACCTCACTCGTATTTCCACGTACACAACCGGCCTAATTGTCCTGCTTCCGCCCGGCTGCGACGGAAGCTCATCGGACGCATAAAACAAAGCAAGCCAGGCTTGTCTACCGCGTTCCCTGACATCCCTCTATCCGCCTTTATGTCTTCCATTACTTGTTATCTTAGACCTTCCCTTTGTCTAGATTTATACATAAACCGTCGCCTACATGCAGCACATCATACACTCTGAAAAAAATCAAAACTCACTTGAGAAGGCAACTCAAGACCTCTCAGGCTACTTCTCATTCAGCCTCCCATAGATTGACTCTCCTGAACGGCTCTCACTAATAAAGCCAAATTAGAAGACGGTCGTCTTCTGCATCCTACCATCTTGCCAGTCGGGTTCTGTCACTGTCCGAAGTAATAAAGTATTCGCACTATGGCCAAGCCTAAAACATATAAAACACTATTATCATCACAGTAATGATAATAATCATAATTCTACGTTCTGATCTACATGTGATTTGAGGTACTCTTGTAGCACAATTAAGCTTCAACCCTTATTCTGCAACCCTTTTTCGTAACATTTTATAAAAACTGAAACATATTTTCTCTGACTGTATGTGATAAAGATACTGGCAGCTGTAGAAGTCAGGCAGGAGTGATGCCGACAGCAGCAATCTAACCAGCAAGTAACAAAGAATAGTATATATAAAAGACCAAAAAACTTATTATCGCAATCAAGATGAAATGCCTATCACCTGTTACAACGTTGCTGCATCATCGTCCAACCCGCCAGGACTAAACGCGAGCCAAGTCTATTTCCTTTGAACTCTACCTATGTTTATCAGGAAAAACAATTGCAATAGTTCTGAAAATATCAAATCTAATTAAAAATATTTCTTTGTTCTCATTTTTCTGTTTTCCATTTATTTTCTGAGGGAAGAGAGGGGGGGGGGCTGCTTGGACAATTCATACTTCATGAAATAATTGTGAGGAATATTGGAAAAAAAGAACCTTTG
>NC_051410.1:20947365-20947585 GCF_015228065.2 Penaeus monodon
CTTAAAACCTTACTTGCCAACGGTCTATGAGCGGATGAGCAACTTGGGCTCTGAGAACCCGGGGTGTGGAGGAAATACCTCCCTTAATTTCCTCACTTGAACACCACCGGTTATTGTCTGCCCCTAATAAGTGTATGACTGTTCGTCACAAGGGCTCTAGGTATTCCTGCTGTTATAGCAGAGGCGAATGAGTAGTTTCCCTGCCAACGGCATCCTAAAG
>NC_051410.1:20947726-20947973 GCF_015228065.2 Penaeus monodon
TAATCATGAATGTCGATTTACCCAAGGCCCCCAGTCCCAAGCAAGCCTTCAGTGATCAGAGGGGTGCTAAGAATCTCTAGGTTTTTGATAAATGTAAAAAAAAAAAAAAATGGTCTTGTTGTTTTGTTGTCGGGTGATGTTAAGTTTAATCCGGGCCCTAACCAACCAAAGTATTGCAATTACTTTTCAGTAATATTCGTGGACTTCACGGAGTTGAATGAAATTGCAGTAATCTCAACAAAATTTG
>NC_051410.1:20956167-20956450 GCF_015228065.2 Penaeus monodon
GTAATACTAACAATGATAATAGTAACAATAGTAAATATGATTCCAATACTAATCAAAATTTTCCTATCACCATTATAATTATTTTCTAGAATATGAAGAGTACGAAGCGGGGCCAAGAAGCCCTAACGACGCACAGAATATAAAACTTGAAGGTGCTCGTTTAGATTCACTCAACTCCTTCAGCAGATAATGAGACTGGCCTTCGGGAACAGAAAATGATCAGTTTCCCACGTGCTCTGAGAGGGTACACTTTTTTTTCTCTTTCTTTATAAATACGCGCGCG
>NC_051410.1:20956556-20957052 GCF_015228065.2 Penaeus monodon
ATCTGCCTTATATATATAGATAATGTGTCATTCATTTATCCACTTCCCTATTCATTTTTATGAACCAAAAAGTCATAATGGATACATACTTATATATAGGTCAAAGGGGAAGTTTGCGAAAATGTGTAAAGAAATTTTAAAGAATCATCTCTATTTCTATCGTGGTATTTCGCATACAGTGTGACCACTAAATTGCACAGTAGACCTAATCTACGATTACATGTTGCCCGTAGGATGAAATGATGTCATTATTCAAAAACATGAATAGAGTAAAAGTTGATAGCCGCCAGCTCCGACAACTACTACGATTCTTATACAGACTTCTTAACGCACGACAAATATATCCTTAAAGACAATAATAAAATACACACACAAGGAAAAGGTTACAGCCGTCCCAGGCAGTCCATATTATATGTGTTTTTTGGCGTACGTCGCGTTTCTGAATTATGAATCCGAGTGAATGTGGTCGCGGCGGTTGGGACTGAAGCATTTGCTG
>NC_051410.1:20957076-20957715 GCF_015228065.2 Penaeus monodon
AGTTCATTCGTTCTCCTGTATATAAAGTGCTAGTATCTGTTTCATAATCTCTGTTGCAATTGCCATCGTCCATACTTCAAAACATTAATCGACTGCTTTTCATTGACACGAGTTAAAACAGGAAAAAAATATCCTGTGCAAACAACGTCATGGCTTTTTTACACCAACATTTCGGCTAAATCAGGCCTTTCCTCCAGCGCTGAGTCTCACTACACTGGCGTTTTGTCAAACAAATAAATTGCGAGGCATGCTTTTGCTCGACGTAGTGCGTGTCTCATAAACAATATCCAATTACTACCGTCATTTTCCATTTACTCTTGATATCAAAGAGAACCCACTGGAAAGCTAACAAGCGTGTCGAATCCCACTGTGGAAATTAGACCAATTAACGACACAGCTAATTATCCTTCATAGATACTACCGCACCGAAGACGCGAGTTCGTGATTAGTATCTCTGTCGACTGCGAGCGGAATTCGAGGCATAAATGTTGGACTGTAAAGCTATGTCATTTGCATACGCGAGGGAAATGCCGTTGCGGGAGGAAACGCCGAAGGACGCTACTGTGGAGTCCGTCAGGAGCCTTGGGAAGTTCTGCCACAGTGCGAAAAAGGCACATAACTGTCAATTAATTTACCCCA
>NC_051410.1:20958088-20958389 GCF_015228065.2 Penaeus monodon
AACACGAAACGGCAACTGAGGATGAGTGCAAGTACGAATTTCCACCAATAGATGGTGCTGTTTTGCAAATGGTAATGGATGATAATGGCGCTACAGGTGTGATGTTGACAGAATGTTCAGGAATGCTTAATGGTTAACACTGAAGACTCTGCTTTGCCAACGACATTCTATTTTATCCGATACGGCTGGATAATGAATATAAATAGGAAGTGCTGGTACAGAAAAGAATAATTTAAGAACTGAAGGAAAGTGTACATAATAATCTCGTTCGGATGATTTGATTTGCATTTTTCATTTATCT
>NC_051410.1:20958426-20958946 GCF_015228065.2 Penaeus monodon
TCTAGCTAGCTATTTACTTGAAAGATGTTGACATATACCTGCAAGCTCAGATGAAAGGGAATATGATAACTACAAACAAATAAACAGTTAAAATAGACAACTTTTTTCGAGTTCGTTCTCTGAATCACAGATTAACATGGTGCAGAACCCTCGTTTATCCATTTATATAAAAATCTTGCTTATATACATCACTGTTTCATCGATTATGTTCTTGATTGCGCCATGATTTTCCCAAGACTGGGGTTTAAGTAAGATTTCATCTAATCTCGTCTAATGTATATAATCGGTCTAGTAAGGGTGATGCTTTTCAGAAAAATATTATCACGGAAAACAGTGTTAGTATAAAAAAAATTCCACTGCACATTTCCTGTTTTTTGGGACATTAATAAGCATTTATCATCACTGACGAATCATACATATATGATTTTATCCACATTAAAATGTCATAATTTGGTAAAATTTATCTGAATAATAAACAAACGTATTGTTTCGTGACCGATGATTTACATTTCTTTTTCCC
>NC_051410.1:20958971-20959211 GCF_015228065.2 Penaeus monodon
ATCTATGTTTAAGCATTATCTGTCCGAATTGAAATACGGGAGTTGGTAATTATCACCAGTTCAGTAAGTACATCGCCTTACACATAACTGATATTTCGAAAATGCATGACAGGGAAAATAGAATATTCACTTTTACACTAGCTCTGTAATTTCGTGCGGGGAGAAAGGGGGATTGACTGGAAAAAAGGGATTGAGGATGAGGAGATTCGAACCCAGAGGCTAGAATCTTGTGACGACAGG
>NC_051410.1:20959515-20959939 GCF_015228065.2 Penaeus monodon
CTTTCTCATTTTCCAAGCCCTTGTGTAGCGAGGAATTTTGTCCGTCGTCCTCGCCTTGGGTCCGACGCCTAACATCCGATTTCATCACCGTTTCCAATTGCAAATGTCCCCGTTCTTTCGTTTGAAAAGAGAAGGAATAAAAATTATAATTCAGTACCGAATTACAAAGGTACACTCTCTTCTACACTCTGTATTACACTATGATTTAGTATGGAGTGTATATCATGTTAAACATATCCCACTGGAATAGTTTGCACGTTCACATTCCGATGGCGTGTTTCCATTACGATGTATCACTCTATCGATTTACAGGCAGATAATTAGCTGGCCTTTTGGGAATATATGCGTGAATTAATTAACTGTTCCCTGGTCAATATAGACCTGAAGTGTTGAAAGGGATTGGTTAATCTGCACTGATACTAAC
>NC_051410.1:20960063-20960520 GCF_015228065.2 Penaeus monodon
AAGAAAAAATGAATGATAACAGATGATATGATGATCAGACAAGAGAGAGAGAAAAAAGATATGCAAATAATACAGAATACTAAACAATTTATATTTGATATACGATGCACAACTTATGAAGTGACTCAGACAAGATGAATGAGAAAAAAGATTTATGCATAATTTTATACATTGTATATTAAATCACATATATTTATTGCCATATTATGATCAATCACTGACTGACAGAACTGTTTGACTAACAAATTTGCAATACTGGCGAAGTGAGGCTATTCTTACTGTGATACATTACTTAATTCATTTCTTGTGATAATCGCAGCTAGTCTCTTATTCATTATCATTACATCACTGCAATACAACATTTATCAAAATACCATTTATGCAATTATATATAATTTTGCATGTATATATTGTTGAGCTTCTTATTTAAATTTCTAATATTTCATTCCATATCTTA
>NC_051410.1:20962362-20962481 GCF_015228065.2 Penaeus monodon
ATTATTTCCTGCTATGTCCACATTTCAATTGCTTCTAACCTCTTCTCCACTGGTATATTTCACTAAGTCTAACACTCTTTTCTTTGTCTCCATTGACAGCTTGCGATCTTTCAGAACGC
>NC_051410.1:20963167-20963598 GCF_015228065.2 Penaeus monodon
CTTCTTCAAAGCTGTTAACATTTCGGTGATAATCTTATCTGGTCCTACGGCTTTGTTTCTTTTAATTTTTGCCAGTGCTGTACGTACTTCTGCTCTGAGAATCTTTGGCCCACCCATAATCTTGTGTATTGTTGGTTTCCTGCCTGTTATCATGTGTTCTATTCATCGTTCCAGTAATTTTCTTTTTCCATGATAACAGTACTGTCCTTGGACATTTCTTCACCCAGACGATGTACATGAGTTGTGACCAGCAATATCCCTGATTTTTTTGTGCATAGTAGTTGAGTCTGTGTTTTTGCACTGCTCAGTTTCTTCACAATTCGTATTAAGCCATACTAGGCCATACTTCCTTTGCTTCTTTGCACTTAACCTTGATCATTTTGTTAATCGTTGTGTACTCTGGACTTTCCCTCTTGAGTATTTGCTGTCCT
>NC_051410.1:20963944-20965219 GCF_015228065.2 Penaeus monodon
CTCGGAAGCAACGGCAGAAAACTTCATGTTTCTTAACCCTACTCCCTCACATTTCCATATTTGTTTATCAAGGGAAACAAAAGTGCCAGAAACACGTGTGGAAACGCCCCCTTTCCTTTCAGCAAGCTATCCCCCCGTGTGCCTCCCATTCTGAATAACGAAATTAACGCCGAACAACAAGATTAACTGCCTTCTGCTCCCCCTCACAACTGGCTGGGCCCCTTGAGTGTCTTTCCATGTTTGCGACCCTTGCGACGCACCTCTAGACTGCGCCGTGTGTTGGTGTAGGGGATATGTAACGTTGGCAGGGATTTTGCTCTTACTCTGCGCTCGGCCCCCTGCAACCACCGGTGATTCTATGCTGTGCGGGTTTTTCGTCCTGTTGGCGTTGTGGGTTCATTTAATCGGAGTTAGCTTTTCGATTCTTCTCTGATGTTGACTCACTTAGTTCCTCTCCGGTTTTGTACATCCTGTTATGTACATGACGTGTCCGCCGATTCTCCAAGGTCTTCGGCATCCGTGGCACCTTCAGACAATTGGCTTGCCCAGATTGCGTCTTTCTCCCATTTGCTTTACTTCTCTTCCCTTTATCTTTCTAAAGACATGTAAGTTGCCTCCAATTGCGTTTCTTCTTGATGATTGGCCAACCAGATAGCATTAGAGATTCTATCTCACTACACTATTCCGTCATTTTTCGAACCGGCTTGGATTTGAGTCTTTCCGCTCGTGTCGCATGTATGCCAAACACTTCCCAAACGAAGACGTAGCGGTAATTTTCATTTCATTAATTTCCGTTTGATCTTGAGTTACGTAGGTATATATTACTAGACTGTTTTTGCTGACAAAGGAAATGAAAAGAAGTCCGTATAGACAAAATGTTCTTTACATACTAATATTTATCTAAATGTATGTCTGTATAAGGATGTTCGTTATTTGTTTATTTACATAGGAGCCGTGGTTCTCTACCAGTGTAAGAAGGTTGAACCATTTACAGGCGGAAAGTCCATATAGAGACACAAACACTGACGGCCTTATCGTTCCGTATTACATTGTCTCAGATCTTCCTTTGTTCTTCGGTGCGCATCTCTACACCTCCAGCTTCATTTTGCCTCTTTCCTTGTCTATGTAAATATATATCTTCCGCAGACATCATGTACAAGTGCTTGCTTCAACTACTTTGATAATACAGCTTCTACAGAGCTGAAGCCCGACACGTGATACACATTATATCTCCTGTCACTGCACGGACAAGAAGAGTACCGTTACACAGGACCC
>NC_051410.1:20965315-20965931 GCF_015228065.2 Penaeus monodon
TTATATGTGAACCCAAGCTTCTGAAGGCATCAAATTCATTTAATCACAGACTTCCTCCCTATGTAATCTCCGGGCCAATTCTAGCGCATGATCCGATCGCGAGAGCACCAGAACGATAACGTCCACAGAGACCGGACGGACGCCCACGAATGTCACACGATAAAAGCAGGGCTAATGGGTCAAGGGGTTCAAAGAGGTTCAAGCATTCAAGGGGCTCTTATCTGGTCCCGCTGCGTCGGGTACAAAGGAGTACAAAGGACTACGGTATGAGTACGGAACCGGGTACTCTCGGTGAAATTAAAAGCGCCTTGCCGTTTTTATGAATAAAGAAGATACATATTAGATACCTGGAACTCTGGGAATTTCATCGTACAAGGATAATCTTAATTTCGTATGCTGCCTTAATGATTTCATTATATTGTACTTATACATCACGGATGCTGTTGGGGATAAATGATGCAGTGACCAATATATGCAACAGTTTGAGGCACAAAAATCGCTTATCTAGCAAACACTGCATCAATTCGCGGATCCGTTCTTGTGATATTGTTTTTACTTATTTTCCATATACAATATACTTACATTCATACCTACCTAACCCCCTCCCCCCACATAA
>NC_051410.1:20966115-20966183 GCF_015228065.2 Penaeus monodon
TTCACATATACATAGCTGGAATAGGCCTACTGTTTGAAGAAAAAATGAATGAATATGTATTTCTGTGG
>NC_051410.1:20966211-20966632 GCF_015228065.2 Penaeus monodon
TATTCGACTTCATGAAAAGAAGTACCCAAGAAAAATGAGTATTTTCGAGGAAGAGATCAAAAGCTAAAAACCACTGAAGTGCTGAAGTTGTGATCTAAATTCAGTTCATAACGATTAAATGTCTCCCGAAGAGTAAAATCCTGGCAAATGGGTCGTTGGACCGTTCCCTCAAGGTTTACGGTCATCATAAAATAATACTACCGACTTGAGCGCTTCCCAAACTCACATAAACAGGTAGGAAAGAGGTTATTTTGTGTGTTGTTTAGACCTACGTAATCGTGCACGTGAGATGGGGGTTGTCCAGGCAAGGTTTAGTGACGTAACCTTGATTAGTTGGTGGTGGTGAGTCGGCGTGTGTGTGATGTGAGTTGTCATTGGCTAGTGTGGTTGTCATGGCTGCGATCCATTAAAAGAGAGAAGG
>NC_051410.1:20967270-20968626 GCF_015228065.2 Penaeus monodon
TTTAGGTGCCGGTGTTCTTTTGGCCCTTCTTTGCGAAATCTCAACTAAGCCGAACTTTCAAGGAAAACGCGTCCCCGAACCCTGTTAGTATTTGTTCATATTATTATTATTTCATTACTTCTGTCCTCACTCAGTCATGTTAGTATCTTTTCATTCTTTCTTTCATTTTCATCGATATCATCATTTTTTAACAAACGTCGGCTAGTGTTCACGTGCCTCAGCCGCAGGCAAAGTTCTTAATCTCTTTTCATTAAAAGTCTTCCATAATTTTGCATATACCGTGGTAAGGGTGGATCGCTCAGTGAAACGCTAATAATCCAATTAAAACAACATCGCGGCTAACACAGAGGAGGAACAAAGGTACTGATAGTAATGAATGTAATTAGTGGCTGAGGCAGGTGCAACGCAGAGTCAATTAGCCAAGTTAATCATGTACTGCAAATGGGTCAGAAATCCTTTGAATACAAAACGAAGGCTTGATGAAAGATAATTTTACATGAATATCATAATGTAATAGAAAGATGGTAATTCCTTGGACACATCTTCCATCACTGGGTTGAAAATCAATGTCAATATGACCTGACGATGAAGACTTCTTCGATCTTTCCGTCACTAATATCAGTAAAATTCTTTGCATAGAACAGAGCAAACTGAATGTCTCCTTCGCTACTGATTCATTCACAACACCCGGATATCGCTTATATCATGTCTATACAATCACTATGAATTGAATTATTTTGAAAAATATATACTTAGCACGTACAAATCGGCAAGTTCCTCCAAAGTAGCCACAGTAAAACTTGTGATTTTCATTTTAAATTACCGTCCATATTTCTTTGCATTACCGTTTGATAATTATCGTTCATAACGTAGTAATCAATTTACTGTGCTAACAATGAGGAGACAAAGGTAGTGTAGTGTGATGTTGTGGCTGAGGGTGGCAGCGAGTCATTAGCCAAGTTAGATTGTACTGTGGGTCGTCCTTTTGGATACGAAGGCTTGTGAGTATGTGTAAGTATCATATGTGTGGTGTGATTCCTTGGATTTCCATCTGGGTTGGTGATGTGATTGTTGGTGGGTTTTGAGTGTTGTCGTAGTATTAGTGAATGTGTGTTGATAGAGAGAGAGAGAAGCGACTGTGTGTGTATGTTTTGCTCCGGATCGTGTGTGTGTGTAATGGTCTTGAATGTTGGTGTTGGTTGATGTGTTGATTAGTGTATTGCAGTGTGACAGAAGAAGAAAGCCGCCGTGTGTGATAAGCAATTGTGTGATTTTTGGAATTGGGTGTGCAGGGGTTTCGGGGGGGGCAATTTGTTTTTTTCCATTTTGTTTGTGTTTGGTAATTTTTCATGTAGT
>NC_051410.1:20968890-20970246 GCF_015228065.2 Penaeus monodon
TTTTTAATCACTAATAACGATAATAATGCCAGTGACGAGACCGGAATGAAAGAAGTGGAACTAAACATCATGATTTTCTGAATAAACCTTTCAACTCTCTTCTCGTTGCCGTTGAGGTTATGGCATCGATTATTATTTTATGGACATCCTGTCTAGACTTATCTGGTGAACAAATACAATAAATTGTTTTAGCTTTAACTATTTTTCCCATTCGTCTTCCTAGAAACCGTCCATTCGGTTTCTTTTAAACGAACGCATATATCACACGCATGATTTTTTTTGTGTTCTTTTTTTGACAAGGAACATTAGTGCCTGTCTTTCTTGGTAATTAAAATGACGGTTGAAAAATCATGTCTGCCATTTTTATCAAAATAATGCAACTAAATAACTAAATCCTCATAGAAGTAATGTTTTTACTCCAGCCAAAAACTCGCAGGTTTCTCTAACTAAAGCCCCAAGTTTCTCCGCTTGACGAACGGCCTCTGCGAAACGCATTTGCTCACTAGACTGAACCTGTAATAATACGGAAGCGGTCGGCGTCCCCTCCTCCTCTCTATTCTTCCTTGTCTACTCTTTCATTTACGCACTTTTATCGTTCTGTTCCCGGTTCTCCTCATCCTAGGTTCCCTCTTTCCCCTCTGCCAGTTGATGTTTCCCTCTCTCCCCTCTGCGAGTTGATGTGAAATGGAATAATTTCTCTCATAAATTTCTTTTCCCCGGCTTAATCTTCTTGTGATTGGCAGTACTGCACTTTTCTGGGCCAGTACAATGATGTCCTTGTTTCTGATTATCTTTGTGGTAAGCGTCCTTTGTAGTTATACTGCTTTTAAATTTCCAATACAGAATTACGAGTAATATGATTCACTTTAGTTATACTGTGAAATGCAAGAAGCTTGTTTTCTTCTTCCCTCTTTAACTTTATTTCACTCGTTGTCACTCCATTTGCCTTTCCTCACGTCCTTATAATCATAACCAACAACACATCCGTTATCCAAGGCAGCTAGAACTGCCTCTCCGTCACTCGCATTATATTCTGCGAGCCGCGAGAGGCCGACATGGCGCGGCGCCGTCGTGGTTAGGGTAAAGAAGTTGAGACGAATAATTGTCCAGGTAAAGTTTTCTTGGCAGGAAAGATTCCGTTAATTTCACGGTTCGTTGGTTGGCGTCTCTTTGTTTCAACGTTTCCGTCTTTTACCTGCGAAGCTGGCTTCTCTGCAGTGAAACATGAAGGATATTTGAAGGAGGGAATTTCTTGACCTCTTCCCTTTTCTGCCTCCGCTCCCCATGTCGCTCCAGGGAGCTCTCCCCTCTGCGCCTGTGAGGGGAGGCGCTGCGGGTCAAATCTGACGAAGGGGA
>NC_051410.1:20971652-20972206 GCF_015228065.2 Penaeus monodon
CAACGTCGGTTTTTTACCCAATTTCGGCTAATCGGGCCTCCCCAGCGCTGAGTCTCACTACACTGGCGTTTGCCCAAACAAAAAATTTGCGAGGCATGCTTTTGCTCGACTAGTGCGTGTCTAAATAACAATATCCAATTACTACCGCATTTTCCATTTACTCTTGATATCAAAGAGAACCCACGGGAAAAGCTAACAAGCGTGTCGAATCCCACTGTGGAAATTAGCCCAAATTTAACGACACAGCTAATTATCCTTCATAGATCTACCGCACCGAAGACGCGAGTTCTGATTAGTATCTCTGTCGACTGCGAGGGGAATTCGGGGCATAAATGTTGGACTGTAAAGCTATGTCATTTGCATACGCGGGGGAAATGCCGTTGCGGGAGGAAACGCCGAAGGACGCTACTGTGGAGTCCGTCAGGAGCCTTGGGAAGTTCTGCCACAGTGCGAAAAGGCACAGAAAAACGCAAAAAACAAAAACACATAATTGTATCATACATGTCAATTAATTTACCCAATGTATCTATACTGTCGATAGGTGGTAGACCCTT
>NC_051410.1:20972520-20972838 GCF_015228065.2 Penaeus monodon
ATCAAAAACAACCCCAATAACAAAAACACGAACGGCAACTGAGGATGAGTGCAATACCGAATTTCCACAATAGATGTGCTGTTTTGCAAATGGTAATGGGAAAATGGCGCTACAGGTTGATGTTGACAGAATGTTCAGGAATGCTTAATGGTTAACACTGAAGACTCTCCCTTTGCCAACGACATTCTATTTTATCCGATACGGCTGGATAATGAAAATAAATAGGAAGTGCTGGTACAGAAAAGAATAATTTAAGAACTGAAAGGAAAGTGTACATAATAATCTCGTTCGGATATTTGATTTGCATTTTTCATTTTC
>NC_051410.1:20972875-20973375 GCF_015228065.2 Penaeus monodon
TCTAGCTAGCTATTTACTTGAAAGATGTTGACATATACCTGCAAGCTCAGATAAAGGGAATATGATAACTACAAACAAATAAACAGTTAAAAAAGACAACTTTTTCGAGTTCGTTCTCTGAATCACAGATTAACATGGTGGCAGAACCCTCGTTTATCCATTTATAAAAAAATCTTGCTTATATACATCACTGTTTCATCGATTATGTCTTGATTGCGCCATAAATTTTCCCAAGACTGGGGTTTTAAGTAAGATTTCATCTAATCTCGTCAAATGTATATAATCGGTCTAGTAAGGGTGATGCTTTTCAGAAAAAATTATCACGGAAAACAGTGTTAGTAAAAAAAATTCCACTGCACATTTCCTGTTTTTTGGACTTAAAAAGCATTTATCATCACTGACGAATCATACATATTGATTTTATCCACATTAAAATGTCATAATTTGGTAAAATTTATCTAAATAATAAACAAACGTATTGTTTCGTGACCGAGTTTACA
>NC_051410.1:20973412-20973757 GCF_015228065.2 Penaeus monodon
ATCTATGTTTAAGCATTATCTGTCCGAATTGAAATACGGAGTTGGTAATTTTTCACCAGTTTCGTAAGTACTCGCCTTACACATACTGATATTTCGAAAATGCATGACAGGGAAAATAGAATATTCACTTTTACACTACTCTGTAATTTCGTGCGGGAGAAGGGATTGACTGAAAAAGGGATTTGAGATGAGATTCGAACCCAGGCTAATCTTGTGACGACAGAATAGAATATGCTCGTTCATTCTTATCTCTCTCCTTCTCTATCTACTATCTATCTCAATTTTGTCTCTCTTTCTATCTATCTCTCAGTTATCTCTCTCTCATTTTATCTCTCCTCTTATATT
>NC_051410.1:20973975-20974389 GCF_015228065.2 Penaeus monodon
TTTTCTTTTTTCCATATCCCATTCAAGGCCCCATGTGGTAGCGAGGAATTTTGTCCGCGTCCTCGCCTTGGGTCCGACGCCTAACATCCGATTTCATCACCGTTTCCAATTGCAAATGTCCCCGTTCTTTCGTAATGAAGAAAGGAATAAAAATTATAATTCAGTACCGAATTACAAAGGTAACTCTCTTCTACACTCTGTATTACACTTGAATTTAGTATGGAGTGTATATCATGTTAACTATCCGCACTGGAATAGTTGTGCACGTTCAATTCGATGGCGTGTTTCCATTACGATGTATCACTCTATCGGATTCACAGGCAGATAATTAGCTGGCCTTTTGGGAATATAATGCGTGAATAATTAACTGTTCCCGGTCAATATAGACCTGAAGGTTGAAAGGGATGTTAATCT
>NC_051410.1:20974608-20975006 GCF_015228065.2 Penaeus monodon
ATCAATATACATGAATACTAAACAATATTTTTTTTGCTCAATATACTGTATCAACACACTACAGAAGTGACTCAACAAAGGATTTGCAATTGGGAAAGAGAGTATTTTACTGATACATTTTAATCATTTGTATAGTGGTAATCAGCAGCTAAGTCCTTAATTGCAGTAGTTATGATACATCGACTGATTGAAAAACATTTTATCGAAAAACATTTATGCAAATAAAATCCCCTTTGGCCCCATGTTAATGTGGGCTTCATTAAATGTGTCGAAATATTCATTGCCATACCTTTATTCATTATCTCTTGTGATCATCGCAACGACTGTTTTCCTCATCTTCATTATCTCACTGCAAGTGTACACTATACTTGCAAAATTACCGTGAATTGTATGAGGAC
>NC_051410.1:20977025-20977179 GCF_015228065.2 Penaeus monodon
GTCCTTTGTTGTTCGCAGCACTTCTTGTTCACTCATTCTTTCTTTATTCCCATTTGGGTGTTTGTTCCATCAACCTATTTTACTCACCCCCTCAAGAATTTTTAATCGTTGTCTTTCTCCTTGTCCTTCCAACAATGTATCCATGAAATCATTT
>NC_051410.1:20977287-20977404 GCF_015228065.2 Penaeus monodon
ATTATTTCCTGCTATGTCCACATTTCAATTGCTTCTAACCTCTTCTCCACTGGTATATTTCACTAATCTAACACCTTTTCTTTGTCTCCACTGACAGCTTGCGATCTTTCAGAACGC
>NC_051410.1:20978090-20978563 GCF_015228065.2 Penaeus monodon
CTTCTTCAAAGCTGTTAACATTTCGGTGATAATCTTATCTGGTCCTACGGCTTTGTTTCTTTTCATTTTGGCCAGTGCTGTACGTACTTCTGCTCTGAGATTCTTTGGCCCATCCATAATCTTGTGTATTGTTGATTTCCTGCCTGTTATAATGGATAAGCTCTCCGATGTGTTCTATCCATCGTTCCAGTAATTTTCTTTTTCCATGATAACAGTACTGTCCTTGTACTTTCTTCACCCAGACGATGTACATGAGTTGTGACCAGCAATATCCCTGATTTTTTTGTGCATAGTAGTTGAGTCTGTGTTTTTGCACTGCTCAGTTTCTTCACAATTCGTATTAAGCCATACTAGGCCATACTTCCTTTGCTTCTCTGCACTTAACCTTGATCATTTTGTCAATCGTTGTGTACTCTGGACTTTCCCTCTTGAGTATATGCTGCCCGTTTTTCATAAGATCGAGAATCTCGATC
>NC_051410.1:20978918-20980183 GCF_015228065.2 Penaeus monodon
GCAGAAAACTTCATGTTTCTTAACCCTACTCCCTCACATTTCCATATTTGTTTATCAAGGGAAACAAAAGTGCCAGAAACACGTGTGGAAACGCCCCCTTTCCTTTCAGCAAGCTATCCCCCCGTGTGCCTCCCATTCTGAATAACGAAATTAACGACGAACAACAAGATTAACTGCCTTCTGCTCCCCCTCACAACTGGCTGGGCCCCTTGAGTGTCTTTCCATGTTTGCGACCCTTGCGACGCACCTCTAGACTGCGCCGTGTGTTGGTGTAGGGGATATGTAACGTTGGCAGGGATTTTGCTCTTACTCTGCGCTCGGCCCCCTGCAACCACCTGTGATTCTATGCTGTGCGGGTTTTTCGTCCTGTTGGCGTTGTGGGTTCATTTAATCGGAGTTAGCTTTTCGATTCTTCTCTGATGTTGACTCACTTAGTTCCTCTCCGGTTTTGTACATCCTGTTATGTACATGACGTGTCCGCTGATTCTCCAAGGTCTTCGGCATCCGTGGCACCTTCAGACAATTGGCTTGCCCAGATTGCGTCTTTCTCCCATTTGCTTTACTTCTCTTCCCTTTATCTTTCTAAAGACATGTAAGTTGCCTCCAATTGCGTTTCTTCTTGATGATTGGCCAACCAGATAGCATTAGAGATTCTATCACACTACACTTTTTCCGTCATTTTTCGAACCGGCTTGGATTTGAGTCTTTCCGCTCGTGTCGCATGTATGCCAAACACTTCCCAAACGAAGACGTAGCGGTAATTTTCATTTCATTAATTTCCGTTTGATCTTGAGTTACGTAGGTATTATTATACTAGACTGTTTTTGCTGACAAAGGAAATGAAAAGAAGTCCGTATAGACAAAATGTTTTTTACATACTAATATTTATCTAAAATGTATGTCTGTATAAGGATGTTCGTTATTTGTTTATTTACATAGGAGCCGTGGTTCTCTACCAGTGTAAGAAGGTTGAACCATTTACAAGCGGAAAGTCCATATAGAGACACAAACACTGACGGCCTTATCGTTCCGTATTACATTGTCTCAGATCTTCCTTTGTTCTTCGGTGCGCATCTCTACACCTCCAGCTTCATTTTGCCTCTTTCCTTGTCTATGTAAATATATATCTTCCGCAGACATCATGTACAAGTGCTTGCTTCAACTACTTTGATAATACAGCTTCTACAGAGCTGAAGCCCGACACGTGATACACATTATATCTCCTGTCACTACACTCACAAGAAGAGTACCGTTACACAGGACCC
>NC_051410.1:20980282-20980849 GCF_015228065.2 Penaeus monodon
TTATATGTGAACCCAAGCTTCTGAAGGCATCAAATTCATATAATCACAGACTTCCTCCCTATGTAATCTCCGGGCCAATTCTAGCGCATGATCCGATCGCGAGAGCACCAGAACGATAACGTCCACAGAGACCGGACGGACGCCCACGAATGTCACGCGATAAAAGCAGGGCTAATGGATCAAGGGGTTCAAAGAGGTTCAAGCGTTCAAGGGCTCTTATCTGGTCCCGCTGCGTCGGGTACAAAGGAGTACAAAGGACTACGGTATGAGTACGGAACCGGGTACTCTCGGTGAAATTAAAAGCGCCTTGCCGTTTTTTATGAATAAAGAAGATACATATTAGATACCTGGATCTCTGGGAATTTCATCGTACAAGGATAATCTTAATTTCGTATGCTGCCTTAATGATTTCATTATATTGTACTTATACATTACGGATGCTGTTGGGGATAAATGATGCAGTGACCAATATATGCAACAGTTTGAAGCACAAAAATCGCTTATCTAGCAAACACTGCATCAATTCGCGGATCCGTTCTTGTGATATTGTTTTTACTTATTTTCCAT
>NC_051410.1:20983146-20983549 GCF_015228065.2 Penaeus monodon
CGTGCGATGATCACAAGAGATAATGAATAAAGGTATGGCAATGAAATATTTCGACACATTTAATGAAGCCACACATTAACATGGGGGCCAAAGGGGATTTTATTTGCATAAATGTTTTTCGCATAAAATGTTTTCATCAGTCGATGTATCATAACTACTGCAATTAAGGACTTAGCTGCTGATTACCACTATACAAATGATTAAAATGTATCAGTAAAATACCTCTCTTTCCCAATTGCAAATCCTTTGTTGAGTCACTTCTGTAGTGTGTTGATCAGTATATTGAGCAAAAAAAATATTGTTTTAGTATTCATGTATATTGATATTTGCATTATCTTTTTTCTCTCTCTCTCGTCTGAATATCATAATTTCATCTGTATATCAATTCATTTTTTATGTGTAT
>NC_051410.1:20983666-20984109 GCF_015228065.2 Penaeus monodon
CCGTTAGTATCAGTGCAGATTAACCAATCCCTTTCAACACTTCAGGTCTATATTGACCAGGGAACAGTTAATTAATTCACGCATATATTCCCAAAAGGCCAGCTAATTATCTGCCTGTGAATCGATAGAGTGATACATCGTAATGGAAACACGCCATCGGAATATGAACGTGCAAACTATTCCAGTGGGATATGTTTAACATGATATACACTCCATACTAAATCATAGTGTAATACAGAGTGTAGAAGAGAGTGTACCTTTGTAATTCGGTGCTGAATTATAATTTTTATTCCTTCTCTTTTCAAACGAAAGAACGGGGGACATTTGCAATTGGAAACGGTGATGAAATCGGATGTTAGGCGTCGGACCCAAGGCGAGGACGAGGGACAAAATTCCTCGCTACCACATGGGGCCTTGGAATGGGATATGGAAAAAAAAGAACA
>NC_051410.1:20984435-20985208 GCF_015228065.2 Penaeus monodon
CCTGTCGTCACAAGATTCTAGCCTCTGGGTTCGAATCTCCTCATCCTCAATCCCTTTTTTCCAGTCAATCCCCCTTTCTCCCCGCACGAAATTACAGAGCTAGTGTAAAAGTGAATATTCTATTTTCCCTGTCATGCATTTTCGAAATATCAGTTATGTGTAAGGCGATGTCTTACTGAACTGGTGATAATTACCAACTCCCTATTTCAATTCGGACAGATAATGCTTAAACATAGATAAAAAAAAGAAAGAAAAAAAGAAGAGGGAAAAGAAATGTAATCATCGGTCACGAAACAATACGTTTGTTTATTATTCAATAAATTTTACCAAATTATGACATTTTAATGGGATAAAATCATATATGTATGATTCGTCAGTGATGATAAATGCTTATTAATGTCCCAAAAAACAGGAAAGGTCAGTGGAATTTTTTTATACTAACACTGTTTTCCGTGATAATATTTTTCGAAAAGCATCACCCTTACTAGACCGATTAATACATTGACGAGATTAGATGAAATTTTACTTAAACCCCAGTCTTGGGAAAATCATGGCGCAATCAAAACATAATCGATGAAACAGTGATGTATATAAAGCAGATTTTTATATAAATGGATAAACGAGGGTTCTGCACCATGTTAATCTGTGATTCAGAGAACGAACTCGAAAAAAGTTGTCTATTTTAACTGTTTATTTGTTTGTAGTTATCATATTCCCTTTCATCTGAGCTTGCAGGTATATGTCAACATCTTTCAAGTAAATAGCTAGCTAGA
>NC_051410.1:20985249-20985532 GCF_015228065.2 Penaeus monodon
AGAAAAATGAAAAATGCAAATCAAATCATCCGAACGAGATTATTATGTACACTTTCCTTCAGTTCTTAAATTATTCTTTTCTGTACCAGCACTTCCTATTTATATTCATTATCCAGCCGTATCGGATAAAATAGAATGTCGTTGGCAAAGCAGAGTCTTCAGTGTTAACCATTAAGCATTCCTGAACATTCTGTCAACATCACACCTGTAGCGCCATTATCATCCATTACCATTTGCAAAAAGCACCATCTATTGGTGGAATTCGTACTTGCACTCATCCTCA
>NC_051410.1:20985930-20986603 GCF_015228065.2 Penaeus monodon
TGGGGTAAATTAATTGACATGTAGATCAATTATGTGTTTTTGTTTGTGCTTTTGTCTGTGCCTTTTCGCACTGTGGCAGAATTTCCCCCAAGGCCCCTGACGGACTCCACAGTAGCGTCCTTCGGCGTTTCCTCCCGCAACGGCATTTCCCTCGCGTATGCAAATGACATAGTTTTACAGTCCAACATTTATGCCTCGAATTCCGCTCGCAGTCGACAGAGAAAACTAATAAACGAACTCGCGTCTTCGGTGCGGTAGTATCTATAAAAGGATAATTAGCTGTGTCTTTAAATTGGTCTAATTTCCACAGTGGGATTCGACACGCTTTTTTAGCTTTCCAGTGGGTTCTCTTGATATCAAGAGTAAATGGAAAATGACGGTAGTAATTGGATTTGTTTATGAGACACGCACTACGTCGAGCAAAAGCATGCCTCGCAATTTTTTGTTTGAAAAAACGCCAGTGTAGTGAGACTCAGCGCTGGAGGAAAGGCCTGATTTAGCCGAAATGTTGGTGTAAAAAAGCCATGACGTTGTTTGCACAGGATATTTTTTTCCTGTTTTAACTCGTGTCAATGAAAAGCAGTCGATTAATGTTTGAAGTATGGACATGGCAAATTGCAACAGAGATTTTGAAACAGATCTAGCACTTTATATACAGGAGAACGAATGAACT
>NC_051410.1:20986625-20987097 GCF_015228065.2 Penaeus monodon
CAGCAAATGCTTCAGTCCCAAACCCCCGCGACCACATTCACTCGGATTCATAATTCAGAAACGCGAACGTACGCCAAAAAACACATATAATATGGACTGCCTGGACGGCTGTAAAATTTTCCTTGTGTGTGTATTTTTTATTGTCTTTAAGATATATTTGTCGTGCGTTAAAGTCTGTATAAAATCGTAGTAGTTGTCGGAGCTGGCGGCTATCAACTTTTACTCTATTCATGTTTTTGAATAATGACATCATTTCATCCTACGGGAACATGTAATCGTAGATTAGGTCTACTGTGCAATTTAGTGGTCACACTGTATGCAAAATACCACGATAGAAATAGAGATGATTCTTTAAAAAATATCTTTACACTTTTTCGCAAACTTCCCCTTTGACCTATATATAAGTATATATCCATTAAGACTTTTTGGTTCAAAAAAATGAATAGGGAAGTGGATAAAATGAATGACACAT
>NC_051410.1:20987309-20987553 GCF_015228065.2 Penaeus monodon
CCTCTCAGAGCACGTGGGAAACTGATCTTTTTCTGTCCCGAAGGCCAGTCTCATTATCTGCTGAAGGAGTTGAGTGAATCTAAACGAGCACCTTCAAGTTTTATATTCTGTGCGTCGTTAGGGCTTCTTGGCCCCGCTTCGTACTCTTCATATTCTAGAAAATAATTATAATGGTGATAGGAAAATTTTGATTAGTTATTGGAATCATATTTACTATTGTTACTATTATCATTGTTAGTATTAC
>NC_051410.1:20988700-20988772 GCF_015228065.2 Penaeus monodon
CATTCAAAAGCCTTACATAAAATTGGCATAATTGAAATGCCGGGGGCCTGGGTTTAGGGCGGGATTTGGGCA
>NC_051410.1:20989898-20990653 GCF_015228065.2 Penaeus monodon
CAAGAAGTACCTTCAGCCTTTGTAAGCAGATTCATTTCAAAACTGGGCTGATGGCAAAGAGACTCCAGCATCAACAACACAGATGAAATTATTACTGTTGTCTGAAGCTAGCAGGAATATCTGAAAGGACGCTTGCTTTCCAGAACAAGAAGGATGCGTAGCATCACGCTGTCGTTCTATGCCCAGTTCTTTGTGCTGGGAATGGTATACTACGGCCTCTCGTTCGGCGCCGACAAGCTGGGCGTGGACCCGTTCGTATACATGGCGGTCAGCGGAGTGATGGAGGTCCCTGGCGGTACACTGAGCATCCCTCTGGCGGAGAAGATGGGCAGGAGAGCCTCGAGCACGTTGTTCTTCGTGGCCACCGCCGGCTCGCTGCTGGTGCTCGGCTTCATCCCAACTGGTAGGTAGCCTGGCGCTCCTGGCCTGTTATAGCAGTTACTACCACGGACCATAAGTTTGATTAAATTGAACCCTCTTATTCACTCTCAGCTTTGGAGTGGCTGGTGGTCACATTGGCCATGCTGGGTCGGCTGGCCATCACCGTAGCTTTCCAAATCGTGTATCTCTATGCCAGCGAAATCTTCCCGACGGAGGTGCGCGTCCGAGGGCTCGGAACTTGCACAATGCTGGGCACGGTTGGTGCCATGCTTGCCCCCTTCATTTTGGAAATATTGGTGAGTCCAGCAGGTTTACCTTGCTTGTTTTTATCGGCAGGATATTCTTCGTTTTAAGTTTCTGCAGGTAGTAAACCT
>NC_051410.1:20991291-20992075 GCF_015228065.2 Penaeus monodon
CGTAGCTTCCTAGCTGATCTGCCCATACAATTTCACTGCACTATATCAACTTTTTCAAGCAATTCAAAGACATTATTCATATGTGACATATCAGTTGCTAATAGCAAGTAAAGAAAATTATAGGAAAAATGAATAGTAATCATTCATATTTTGTGCTATTTTTCAAACAGATAATTAGGATATCCATTTTAATACCGAAATATTACTTCTACAAATTAAAAAGCTCGTGTAGACCTTACTACCGATTCCTCATCACTTAAGGAGCCAACTGAAGATCCACCTGGCTAGCGTGTGGTCGATGTTTCTTGGTCTTTGCGCGAGTGCCCAAGTCGCGCTGGCCAAGGAGATTGCTTCTATTACTGGATTGTTTATAATACATTTCCATGCGCAATGTATCATGGAAATGTCTCAGATGAAATGATAGACTAAGTACTTATTTTTTTATTGCGATATACACTAACGACAATTGTATTTGCATGTCCGTTGTCATTTATTTTTGTTTGTCTTTATCCATTTTTTATTTTACCTGTGTGTTCGAAGGGCTCCATCAAATCATGGGTGCCACTGTTTGTGTTCGGCGTGGCAGCCTTTGTGGCCAGCGTGACCACGTTCTGGCTGCCAGAGACCCGCACGGCTCCCATGCTGGACACCGTGGCCAGTCTGGAGGCAACTTACAGCGGGGCCAAGGAAGCAAGGTAGGCATGGCATACGAATGCGTTTTACATGTTTTTGTGTACACACGTGTACACTTCATCGCTTGCCGGTAAAGGAAAAATTATATTAA
>NC_051410.1:20998279-20998371 GCF_015228065.2 Penaeus monodon
AAGATAGATAATCGACCGCGGGTAGATCTACAGGTGTGTATATGTGTATGCACACACACACAAACCCTTTGTGTGTGGGGTTTTTGTGGGGG
>NC_051410.1:20998414-20999288 GCF_015228065.2 Penaeus monodon
ATTTACATACAAACTGTTTTCTGTCGTTTTTCAAATTATGAACGACCCCCAAACCTCACATCGAATGCACCTATCTATATACTAACTGCTTATCTGTTAATATACGCATATCCCAAATGCACCATACATTAAATAAAATTTTTTCCTTTTACCGCAAGCGTGATTCCGTGTGTACAAAAAAACATGTAAAACGCTTCGTATGCCATGCTCCCTTGTTTCCCTTGGCCCCCTGTAATTGCCCCCAGACGGGCCCACGGTGCCCCAGCAGGGGGGACCCGTGGGGGTCTCTGCGCCAGAACTGGCACCTGGCCAAAAAGGCTGCACGGGGGGGGGAAAACCCAAAAGTGGCACCATGATTTGATGGAGCCCTTCAACACACGGGTAAAATAAAAAATGGATAAAGCAAACAAAAATAAATGCAAGGGACTGCAAATCAATTGTCTTTAGTGTAATCGAAATAAAAAATAAGTACTTAGTCTTCTTTCTCTGAGGACTTTTCCCAGTACATTGCGCAGGGAAATGTTTTAACAATCCAGAAATAGAACAATCCCCTTTCCCACGCGATTTGGGCACTCGCGAAAAGACCAAGAAACATCGACCACACCTAGCCAGGGGATCTTCAGTGGCTCTTAAGTGATGAGGAATCGGTAGTAAGGTCTACACAGCTTTTTATTTGTAGAAGAAATATTTCGGTATTAAAATGATATCCAAATTAAATCTGTTTAAAAAATAGCCAAAATATGATTTCTATTCTTTTTCCTTAATTTTTTTACTTGCTATTAGAAACGTTGTCACATAGGAAATGTCTTTGAATTGCTTAAAAAAATTTGTATAGTGCAGTAAAATGTATGGCAGATCAGCTGGGAAAGCTACG
>NC_051410.1:21000153-21001328 GCF_015228065.2 Penaeus monodon
CCAGAAAAGGGTTTACTAATAAAAATTAAAAAACAAAATTCCTGGATAAACAAAAAGGAAACCGCACTCCCCAATTTAAAGAAGGGGGCAAGCAGGCCCCGGCCACAGGCATTTTCCGAGCCCCTCCGCCACCTCCGCCCGGAAGATTTCGCGGCTAAACCCCCACTTTTTGAAACTCGGTGTGGCCCGCCGACCAGATCCTGTGAACCACCCCAAAAACTGGATGGAAAAAGGGGTTTCTTTTCAAACAAGGTCCTTAGAACTGCTATCCCAGACCCGGGAAAATACATTGGGTAAACCCGGACCCACAGCCCGGTGAAAAAACTGCTCAGGCTTCCTTCTTTCCCCCAAAGGGATCCAGTGTACCCCCGGGGCCTCCCCCTCCGCTGCCCGCAGTTTTTCCTCCCCCCCCTTTCCCCGGGGGGCCCCTAGTTAATTCCCACAAAGAAGGGGCATAAAAAAGGTGAGTCCATTTCTTGTTTTTGAAAACAAGCTTTTTAAAATTTTCCCCTGCAGTTAAAAAAAAATAATTTACTGTGGGGGTTTTACTGGAGTTTTTCACAGATTTTGGAAATGAATCTGGTTAAAAGGGAAAGGTATTCCTTGATCCCATAAATTAATCAGTAAAAAGAATTTAACCTCGTTAGGTTTTGGGATTAACAATTCACCCCCCCGACTTTACTTTTGGTGATTTTTATTCCCATCATGATTTATTTTCCCCCCCCTAAAAAAGAGGAGTTGAGTTTCCACTTTTATAATTAATACGAACAAATTGAACTTTCTGCAAAATTTATTTTGAAAAATTTTAATAAAATTTTTTTTATTGTTTGGGAATTCACCCGATAAACCTAACTTGAAAATAAATATGAAAGAAATAAAAATTTAATTTAAACCAAAAAATTTTTTCCCAGTTAAAAAATTAAATATTATATATTAATATAAAAAATTATAAAATAATTATTTAATTAAATAAAATTATAATTTAAAATAATTTTATTAAAAATTAATTTTTTTTAATTTATATAAAACCTAAAAAAAAATTTATAAAAAAGATTTAAAAAATAAAAATAAATTATATTAATATTATTTTTGTTTAAATTTATTTTGTTTTTAAAATTATATATTAGTTTTATATAATTTTATTTTATAAAATAAATATAGAATTAAATTTAAAT
>NC_051410.1:21002100-21002829 GCF_015228065.2 Penaeus monodon
AAGAAGTACCTTCACCCCTTTGTAAGCAGATTCTTTTAAAAACTGGGCTGAGGGCAAAGAGACCCCAGCATCAAACACAGATAAAATTATTACTGTTGTCGAAGCTAGCAGGAATATCAAAAGGACGCTTGCTTTCCAGAAAAAGAAGGATGCGTCATCACGCTGTCTTCTATCCCTTCTTTGTGCTGGGAATGGTATCTACGGCCTCTCGTTCGGCCCCCGACAAGCTGGGGGGGACCCTTCGTATAATGGCGGTCCGGAGTGATGGGGGTCCCTGGCGTACACTGAGCTCCTCTGGGGAGAAGAGGGGCAGGAGGCCTGACCGTTGTTCTTCGTGGCCACCGCCGGCTCGCGCGGTGCTGGGCTTCATCCCAACTGGTAGTACCGGGCGCTCCGGGCCTTATAGCGTTACTACCACGGACCAAAAGTTTGATTAAATTAAACCCCTTATTCACTCTCAGCTTTGGAGTGGCGGGGTGGTCCATTGGCCATGCTGGGTCGCTGGCCATCACCGTAGTTTTCCAAATCGGTATCTCTATGCCACCCGAAATCTCCCGACGGAGGTGCGCGCCCGAGGCTCGGAACTTGCACAATGCTGGGCACGGTTGGTGCATGCTTCCCCCCTTCTTTTTTGGGAAAATTTTGGGTGAGTCCAGCAGGTTTACCTTCTTTTTTTTTCGGCGGATTTCTTTTTTTAAGTTTCTTCGGGGTAGTAAACCTTTTTTTCTG
>NC_051410.1:21003452-21003943 GCF_015228065.2 Penaeus monodon
TATGAAATTTAATAAATTATTCTAGTTTTCCTAGCTGATCTGCCCATACATTTCACTGCACTATATCAACTTTTTAAAGCAATTCAAAACATTATTCATAGTGACTATCAGTTGCTAATAGAAAGTAAAAAAAATTATAGAAAAATAAATTAAAATCATTCATATTTTTTTCTATTTTCAAAAGAATTTGGATATCCTTTTTAATACCAAAATATTCTTCTACAAATTAAAAAGCTCGTGTAGCCCTTACTACCGTTCCTCACACTTAAGGACCCAACTGAAGATCCACCGGTAGCGTGGGTCGTGTTTCTTGGTCTTTGCGCGATGCCCAAGTCCGTTTTGGCCCAAAGGAGATTGTTCTATTAGGGTTTGTTTATAAAAATTTCCATGCGCAAGGGTATCAGGGAAATGTCTCAATGAAATGATAGACAAAGTCTTATTTTTTTTTTTTGGGAATATACACTAACGACAATTTATTTGTGCCGTTGTCA
>NC_051410.1:21003981-21004362 GCF_015228065.2 Penaeus monodon
ACCTGTGTGTTCAAGGGCTCCATCAATCAGGGGTGCCACTGTTTGTGTTCGGCGGGGGCAGTTTTTGGGGCCACTGCCCACGTTCGGCTCCCAGAGACCCCACGGCCCCCTCTGGACACCGTGGCCATCTGGGGGCAACTTACGGGGGCCCCCCCAAGAAGAAAGGTAGGCAGGGCCCCATACGAATGCTTTTTTCTTTTTTTTGTGTACACAGTGTCCCTTTCATCGCTTGCCGGTAAGGGAAAAAATTATATTAATTATGCGTGCATTGGGCATATGCTGTATATAACAGTACATTAAAAATTAGATAGGTGCATACGATTGCAGGTTGTGGATCGTGTACTATTAATAAACGACAGACAGAAAATTGTATTAAATACA
>NC_051410.1:21004416-21004524 GCF_015228065.2 Penaeus monodon
CCATATGTGTTTTTTGTGTGTGTGTGCATACACATTACCACCTTAATCTCCCACGTCGTTTATCTATCTCTATCACATCGGATGGGCAACGTCACTCACACCCAAAAT
>NC_051410.1:21008839-21008950 GCF_015228065.2 Penaeus monodon
TCCTTCCTCTTAGAGCTGCTCCGCTGGACCGAGAGATGGCGGACAAATCTACAAGGAAAAGACGCCAACAAGCGAGACTTTTTTTTTAATTTTATTGTTTTTAAAACATTT
>NC_051410.1:21012849-21013627 GCF_015228065.2 Penaeus monodon
TAATATAATTTTTCCTTTACCGGCAAGCGATGAAGTGTACACACATACACAAAAACATGTAAAGCGCATTCGTATGCCATGCCTACCTTGCTTCCTTGGCCCCGCTGTAAGTTGCCTCCAGACTGGCCACGGTGTCCAGCATGGGAGCCGTGCGGGTCTCTGGCAGCCAGAACGTGGTCACGCTGGCCACAAAGGCTGCCACGCCGAACACAAACAGTGGCACCCATGATTTGATGGAGCCCTTCGAACACACAGGTAAAATAAAAAATGGATAAAAAACAAAAATAAATGACAACGGACATGCAAATACAATTGTCGTTAGTGTATATCGCAATAAAAAAATAAGTACATAGTTTATCATTTCATCTGAGACATTTCCATGATACATTGCGCATGGAAATGTATTATAAACAATCCAGTAATAGAAGCAATCTCCTTGGCCAGCGCGACTTGGGCACTCGCGCAAAGACCAAGAAACATCGACCACACGCTAGCCAGATGGATCTTCAGTTGGCTCCTTAAGTGATGAGGAATCGGTAGTAAGGTCTACACGAGCTTTTTAATTTGTAGAAGTAATATTTCGGTATTAAAATGGATATCCTAATTATCTGTTTGAAAAATAACACAAAATATGAATGATTACTATTCATTTTTCCTATAATTTTCTTTACTTGCTATTAGCAACTGATATGTCACATATGAATAATGTCTTTGAATTGCTTGAAAAAGTTGATATAGTGCAGTGAAATTGTATGGGCAGATCAGCAAGGAAGCTACG
>NC_051410.1:21014289-21015044 GCF_015228065.2 Penaeus monodon
AGGTTTACTACCTGCAGAAACTTAAAACGAAGAATATCCTGCCGATAAAAACAAGCAAGGTAAACCTGCTGGACTCACCAATATTTCCAAAATGAAGGGGGCAAGCATGGCACCAACCGTGCCCAGCATTGTGCAAGTTCCGAGCCCTCGGACGCGCACCTCCGTCGGGAAGATTTCGCTGGCATAGAGATACACGATTTGGAAAGCTACGGTGATGGCCAGCCGACCCAGCATGGCCAATGTGACCACCAGCCACTCCAAAGCTGAGAGTGAATAAGAGGGTTCAATTTAATCAAATTTATGGTCCGTGGTAGTAACTGCTATAACAGGCCAGGAGCGCCAGGCTACCTACCAGTTGGGATGAAGCCGAGCACCAGCAGCGAGCCGGCGGTGGCCACGAAGAACAACGTGCTCGAGGCTCTCCTGCCCATCTTCTCCGCCAGAGGGATGCTCAGTGTACCGCCAGGGACCTCCATCACTCCGCTGACCGCCATGTACACGAACGGGTCCACGCCCAGCTTGTCGGCGCCGAACGAGAGGCCGTAGTACACCATTCCCAGCACAAAGAACTGGGCATAGAACGACAGCGTGATGCTACGCATCCTTCTTGTTCTGGAAAGCAAGCGTCCTTTCAGATATTCCTGCTAGCTTCAGACAACAGTAATAATTTCATCTGTGTTGTTGATGCTGGAGTCTCTTTGCCATCAGGCCAGTTTTGAAATGAATCTGCTTACAAAGGCTGAAGGTACTTCTTG
>NC_051410.1:21016184-21016882 GCF_015228065.2 Penaeus monodon
CATATATAGAGTATGACTGATGATTCCACATTCCGCATGCAGGTTTAAAATCATAAGCATTTTCATCCCACATATGTATGGACGAACGTTTGTGTTGAAAATGCACTTCCATTGCAAGAGGTAACGCGAATTTTATCATTTTATCATTTATCGTTCCTCCTTTGCGCCAATACAGTACTCATTCAGATACATGCTAGCCTCCAGAATATCTTCCTGAAAATAGAATCCTACATTTGCACCGTATATACGTGGTCTTACGTAAACAATACATACAAGAATACTTGTGGCAACACTTGTGTAGAAACGCAATAAGTCTGACACCGTAATATCACCGCCACTGTTATTGTAAACAACAATTATAATCATCACATCAGATATGCCAGCACGAGAAACTGGAATAGCAAGACTCACCTTACAAGCACAATAACGTCTTCCATTATATTCTTCAAGGATCTGACAAGCCCTGAGGTGGACGCATCGCTTTTCTTAGTCGCAGTCAGTGCCTGTTGAACATCAGTGCGGTTTATATAATGTGAAAGCTTACGCAGGATACAGTAGATGGTACTTTTCCCTAAGCTTAGTAACACAAAAGGTTGTGAGGAAAACGAAATTATTTCTATAGGTACTTAGTAAAATTACATTAATTGCTTCCAGTATTTGTACAGGAAATTTTCAATCCAGTGACACCCATGCCAGTA